>NW_005054535.1:756381-774532 GCF_000277835.1 Geospiza fortis | reverse complement strand
AGGCCGGAGCAGCCGGGCTCGCTGCGTGTCCTTGGAGGCCCGTGCTGTGTGCTCAGACCTGGCTGAGAGCCTCCCGCAGGGCTGGGGCGCACAGGGCGCTGCTGCCGATGATGTTTCACCTGCTCTCCCTTTTCCCTTTGCCCGCTGGACAGGAGCGAGTGGATGCCCGCGGCCAGCCTGGGGCCTGGCTGGACGTGTGGGCGCTCTGGAGGATTTCAGAGGTAGCCTTGAAAGCAGTAATTGCTCACTCTTTTCCCCCTCCCCTCGGCAGCTCGGACTCCACTGATAATTTTGAGACCCCTGAAGCAGAAACACCGGCCTGCTCGCCCCTCAAGGAGTTCTGTGAGCCCCCGGGATCGCCAGAGCCTGAGGCTGGGAGCCAAGGTAAAGAGCCAGCTCTAAAGATGCACCTTCTGCTCTTGGTGCTCTGCTCCGGTGGCAGAAAGGCGGGGTGGGGTCAAGGAGTCAAATTCTCTGACTTTGAGTAATGCCCGGCACACTTTGGTGGTTAATGGCCTGGACAGTTCAAATGCCAGGGCTGGGCTGGGCGCCCCACAAGGAGCTGTGATGGGAGGAGTCCCAGGGTGCTGTTGGATTATTTTATCGGTTTAACGTTCCTCTGACACTTCCTCTGCAACCTGGGGGCTGCCCTGGCTGCTGGGACCTTGCTCATGTGTCCCTCACCCCTGGCTCCTGCTCAGCAGTGGCAGGATGCCAGGTCTGTGTCCCCCAGGCTGGTCAGTGGTATTTCATTGGATTGATTCAGTATTTCATTTGATTCGGTGGGATTTCATTGCACAGGGCATTTTTCCTTGCAGTTAGGTGCCAGCTGTCCTCACTGTTAAAGATGCAAGAGCTCAATGCTGCTAAACCCCATTTTTTGAGGAATTGCAGGGGATCTGCTCTAGGAAAACTCAGGAAACTGTGTGGGGTTTCCTTTGCTGGTGGGTCCTGAGCTGTTCAGCAGGTTTATCCCTGTGTCCCACATTGCTGTGGCTCCCCATTAGCCCACGGCCTTGTGAGGACCTCACTGTCTCCATTCCCTCCTCGTCAGGGGTTTGTGCTGGTGTCCGTGGCTGGTCTTGGTGTTTATCTCTGGTTTTGTGCTGCTGGGAGGAAGCTTTGAAGCTGCAGCAGCCCACGGGGGGGTTACCAAGGCAGGGCAGGGAGGAGGAGAGCTCCCCTTGCCTGTGCTCTCAGCAGGGCAGGGTGGCTGGGCAGTGCCAGGCTGTTTGTGAGCCCTGGCGTGCCCTGCAGGAGCCTCTCCAAGGCACAGGGCAGTTTGTGGTGGCTCAGGCAGTCCTGGACAGGCCATGCTGAGCATTCCCTGCCCTCTCACTGCTGCGGGCCCTGGTGTGTGATGTGCAACGTTGTGCTTTCCTTCAATGCTGGCAGCAGCAGCTGGGAACGTTGTGTGGGGCTGGTTTCAGAGCACAGGGCTTGATCCAGGCCGTGGGTCCTGTGCAGGAGCCCAGGCACAGGATGCTGTGGCTCTGCATCACCTGTGGTGTTGTTCTGCTTTGGGGTGGATCTGGGTGCTGCTCATCCATCCCTGTGGAAAACTCGTGTTTGTGTGCTGTGATGGAGGGAGTGCTCTGTTCGTGCTTCCAGTAATCACAGCTCTTGGAATAATCCTTTTAAGAAGGGATGATAGAGGCATCTTTACTTTGGGGGATAATGCCTGGGAAGGGGGGGAGAGATCAAGGCTTTCCTAGCAGGTAGGAGGAACATTTCAGGGTGTCACTGTTCCCCTGTGTGCCTGTGCCCCTTGTCCTGGGATGAGCAGCTCCTGCTCAGCAGTGAGGGAGTATCTGCTCCTGCACACAAAGCTCCCAGTGTTCTGCAGGCGGGGGCATGATCTCCAGCAAAAGCTGTTTTTCTGTGCTGGCTGGCAGAGAGTGGCACGTTGGGGCCAGCAGAACCAAATTGTGGTGCCCTTCCCTGCCCCTGTCTGTGGCTGTGCCTGTTCAGTTTGGCTGGAATGGTGGAGAGAAGGGATTGTGCGGCTGTGGGTGGGTTTGCAGTGGGCAGAGGCACCCTGGGCTGTCACAGCACCAGTGCAATCCCTGTGTTAAGGCCTCATCTTTGCATTCTGCTGCTGCACAGGCCCTTGGGTCTGGCTGCAGCTGGGTTGCAGCAGTGGCAGGGATGCAATCCCTGAAATGGCTGCTTGGCAGCGCCAGGAGCTGCTCCCTGCTGGGCTGTCTGGGGCAGTGCCAGGGCTGCACCTGGGGGCAGGCACTGCCCCCCTGGCCTTGAGGGACAGGCACTGTCTGCTGTGTGTTTGCAGTCTCACCCTGCCTTGGGAATAAATGGAGTGAGGAATGACACAACCTGTGGCTGCAGGGCTGGCTGCTCCATGCACAGCCAAGAGGTGTTAAACCCTGTCCTTGGGGACAAAAATTCAGCCCTGGAGGGAGCTGCAGTGAGGGTTCCCACTCAGGATCACTCAGTTTCTTCTTGTGGTCTCAGATGCTGGGATTAACTCTATCCCATTCTTGCTGGAGTTGTCTGCAGTCATCTGCCAGTAGATATTTTGCACTTCAGGGCTGGCTGCTCCATGCTCAACCAAGAGGTGACCTGGGTGTGTTAAACCCTGTCCTTGAGGGACAAAAATTCAGCCCTGGAGGGAGCTGCAGTGAGGGTTTGTGCCCACTCAGTTTCTTCTTGTGGTCTCGGATGGTGGGATTAACTCTATCCCATTCTTGCTGGAGTTGTCTGCAGTCATCTGCCAGTAGATATTTTGCACAAGGAAAGGTAGATACTGGAGTTATCTGCAGTCATCTGCCAGTAGATATTTTGCACAAGGAAATGAGCAGAAGCAGCAGATCTGGAGCCATCAGAGCCGGGAGCTGCCCTGATGCAGGGCACGTGTTTTCCGGTGCGTTAGCAGCATCCTCCCTCTGATGCTAATTCTTAACAGAATGGATTTAAAAATAGACCAACGGCTGTTCAGCACCAACGGAAAGCAGTGGTGGGGCTGAGCTGGGTGTGTGGGGCAGATATCCTGTGCTGAGATGGGAAGTGTGTGACTCACAGCTGAGCCCAGAGAGCAGAGGGGCTGTTCTGGCACAGGGATTGCTGCCTGTGGGATGGAAAGGGCTCTGAGCCTTTACTGCCAAGTTCTCCTGGTTGGTTTGAGGGATGGCACGATGGAAAGCTGTTGAAGTTGGTGTTTGTGTTTAATTTCAGCCCGAGGAAGACAAGCAAAGCAATTATAATGCACAGGCACAACGCGTCTGTTACTGCGGTGCCAGACTGCCCTGCCTGCTTTTCTTTAGAAAGTTAAAAAAAAAAAATCTCTGTTTTCACTTTGTAGCATCCCCTGCAGGTCCTCAGCTGGGTGTGGAGCAGGTTTGCAGCCTGAGCACAGCCGGGACAGCGGGTGTGGGTGAGATCCAGCTTGTCCTGTGCTGTGTTTGGGACTGAATGTGGGGTCACTGTGTGTGCCATGCTCTGACAGTGTCCCCCACTGCAGGGTGCAGTGCCAGAGGTGGGACAGGATTGTATTTGGGTTTCCCATAGACAAAGGAAGGAATGATTGTGGTGGTGTTCTCAGAGGGAAGAGATGAGAATCTTGACTCCATGTTTCAGAAGGTTGATTTATTGTTTTATGATATATATATTGTATTAAAAGAAAATTATGTATTAAAACTATACTAAAGGAATTGGCTTGAAGGCTTGAAAGGAATAATCAGAAAATCTTGTGACTGACCAGAGAGTCCGAGCCAGCTGGACTGTGATTGGCCATTAATTAGAAACAACCACATGAGACCAATCAAAGATGCACCTGTTGCATTCCACAGCAGCAGATAATTATTGGTTTTCTTTTCCTCTGAGGCTTCTCAGCTTCTCAGGAGAAAAATCCTGGCAAAGCGATTTTTCAGAAAATATCATGGTGGCAAAGGATGAATTTGACTCTATGGTTTTAGAAAGCTAATTTATTATGATATGATATTATAGAATATTATACTAAACTATACTAAAGAATACAGAAAGGACACAGACAGAAGGTTAAAAAGATAATAATGAAAACTCGTGACTCTTTTCAGACTCTTGACACAGCGTGGCCTTTGAGTCAAAACACTCACACCAGAAATTTAATTAAACACCTACTTGTTGGTAAACAATCTCTAAACACATTCTAAAGGAGTAAAACGCAGGAGAAGCAAATCAGATAATTATTGTTTTCTTTTTTTTTTTTCTGTGGCTTCTCAACTTCCCAGGAGAAAAATCCTGAGCAAAGGGATTTTTCCAAAAAAATGTGAATCCCACAGGATGGGCCACCTTGGGGTCACCTCTTTGGGATGCTCTGGAAGGGGCAGAGCTGTCTGTGGTCCGTGCCTGCCAGCCCTCCTTCTCCTGGGCTGCTCAGCACAGATTTGGCCCAGAAGGGAGGATTTGAGCAGTGACAGGGCTGGGGGACAGCTGCAGGAGTTGGGGACAAGCTGGTTTGCCTGGCAGGAGCCACGAGCCAAGGGAGTACGTGCAGAGCCAGCAGGGCTGCTCACAACGTGACTGCCTGGGGCTGGGGATGGGGGAGAGCTCAGGAGGAGCTGGGAGAGCTGCAGGGATGGGGATGGGGATGGGGATGGGGGAGAGCTGCAGGAGAAGCAGGGAGAGCTCAGGAGGAGCAGGGAGAGCTCAGGAGGAGCTGGGAGAGCTGCAGGGCGGGGGATGGGGATGGAGGAGAGCTGCAGGAGGAGCAGGGAGAGCTGCAGGGCTGGGGATGGGGATGGAGGAGAGCTGCAGGAGGAGCAGGGAGAGCTGCAGGGCTGGGGATGGGGATGGAGGAGAGCTGCAGGAGGAGCAGGGAGAGCTGCAGGGCTGGGGATGGGGATGGGGATGGGGGAGAGCTGCAGGAGAAGCAGGGAGAGCTCAGGAGGAGCAGGGAGAGCTGCAGGGCTGGGGATGGGGATGGAGGAGAGCTGCAGGAGGAGCAGGGAGAGCTGCAGGAGGAGCTGGGAGAGCTCAGGAGGAGCTGGGAGAGCTCAGGAGGAGCAGGGAGAGCTCAGGAGGAGAAGGGCTGGGCCGCTGTGGGGGCCCCCAAGGAAGGGGCTTCTGCTTTCTGCATCCTGTGTAATTGTTCCTGCTACTGTTGGAGGCAGAAGAAATGTAGAGGGGGAGGAACTAGGGGAAATCCCCCCCCACTGAGGTTGCAGCAGGGATATTTTTGCTGCAAAAGATGTCCAAAACCAGCACCTGAGCCTGCAACTCCTGCCTGCCAGTACAGCCCAGTTCCTCAGACTGGCTGTGGCTGAGCAGCTGAGCTCTCCTGGGTGCAGAAAATGAGGGAATCACAAAACTGGAGAAGCTGGCTGGGTGCTGCTTCTGCTTTTTGTGGGAAAACCATTCTGAGCTCTGGCCACATGCTCCTTTCCTCCCCACCCTGGAGACACCACGGCATGGAGAGGCAGTTTGTGTGCTGGCTGCTTGTTATTCAAGGAGTAATTACTCATTGCTTGGGTTAGAAACCAGGATGGGCTCATGTCTGTGAGAACAGCAGCTGCCAAACCTTCTGCTGGGAAGGCAAAATGCACTTAAATAGTCCTTTTGCCCTGACTTTGAAGTCTGTTCTTCTATTCAGGGCTGTCTCAGGAAGGCTTCAAACGGCTGAGCAGCACAGCAAGTGTAATAAAGTTTTCTTTGGGGTCTGTTAAGGAGGTTTTCCTGGTTCCTAATGATGGGAAGGCCTGCCAGGCACTGCCTCAGACTGTTTCCTGGCTGCACTCCAAGTACTCATCCACTGGATTTGTGTTTACTGATGCATTTTCTGGGGCATCAAGGCAACGTCTACTTGGAGGGAGCTTTTTTCTTTTTTTTTTTTTTTTTTTGCAGTCAGAGGAAGCATTTTTGCAGTCTCAGTGAGGACACAGACCCTCATGATTCATTTTCATGGCTTTTAGCATCCTGGGGATCAATTATGCTAACCACGAGCCATCCACTGAGTCAGGATTGTTGGCTCCATGTCCTGGATCAGTCCTGGGATCAGATTTTTGCCTGATTCCCTGTTCCTCTGCCAGCCTGGCTCTGTTACCAGCGCACTTGAGCTGCTTGCAAATGCCTGGTGATAGGAAAAAGTAAGAGCCTGAATGAGAGATGTGGGACTCCAGGGGCTCTCCAAAATGCGGTTTATTGTATACAAAATGCAGTTTATTCCATCCAAGAGGTTACAGCAGTCCAGGGTCGTGGGTGACACAGCTGTGCCTCCAGCTGTCAGCTCCAGCTGCAGGCAGGCCTGGAAACTCAGATCCCTCATTCTCCCTCATTCAGGATCATACTAATGGCACCCCACATTGGGCGCCACTGTAAGAGCCTAAATGAGAGATGTGGGACTCCAGGGGCTCTTCAAAATGCAGTTTATTGTATCCAAAATGCAGTTTATTGTATACAAAATGCAGTTTATTCCATCCAAGAGGTTACAGCAGTCCAGGGTCGTGGGTGACAGAGCTGTGCCCACAGCTGTCAGCTCCAGCTGCAGGCAGGCCTGGAGACCCTTTGGTTTAGGTTACAGTGCATTATTTACTTTTCTTTTGGTTACAATGCATTATTTACTTTCCTTTGCTGAGCATCTCCATACAGCAGAACCAATCTATACCTTAACTATTATCTATAGCCTATCATAACTACTGTAATTACCATATTCATGTTACTGTTCTCCAATCACTAAAAGCCAGTACATTACAGTTTGAGCTAGAAGTTGTTTTTCAGTTTTCTTGTGGTAGAAAATTCTGAGACCTTTCTTCTACTTGCAACTTTGCTGCCTTGTTTGCATGTGCTGTCTTTCTGCTTGGTAAAAACATCTTGGCAGAGCATTTTTTCTGTTTTGCCCTTGGAGGACCTGACTGTGTCTCCTCAGAAAGGTGCTTGTGAGGGCTGCAGGTACCATGTGCTCCCTGGTGGGTGCTGGGCATCCCATCCTGTCTCACCTTCTCCCAGGAATCTGTGGAATTGTGCCTGGTTGAGGTGCAGGAGAAGCACCAGATGTTTTCCTCTTGTGCCTCGGCACAGCTGCACCACAAGCCTGGCTCTGGGTGCTCGGTTGGTGCAGCTTTCCCATCCCTTGATGTCAAAGAAAAGATTAAACAGTAAAAGGATTGAGGGGAAAGGATTGGAGATTAAGTCATGGATCAGGATTTGTCATTAGAAGATGCTGACAGCAGCGTGGAGAGCGTGGTGTGACTACAGCAGGGTTTGTGCAGGTGGAGAGGAGCTGGTGTGGGGCAGGAGTGTCCAGCCCTGCAGCCCCAGTGCTGGGTGACCCCCAGATCCCTCCTGCAGCCAGATTCTGCTCCTTCACTGGGCACACCTTCCCATTCCCCTCCTCCCTGGGCCCTGCTGGCTCACATTTTGTGCTGCTGTCTCGTGCTGTGCATCCCTGAACTCTTCTCATTGATTTTTAACTCTGCCCAAGTGAGCAGTGGCTCCCTGTGGTGTGGCAGGAGGGAAGCTGAGCTGTGGATCCCCCATAAAATCCAACCCTAGAGCAGCTGTGAGGAGGGAACAGGAAGCCCTCTGGAGGGGAGTGCACTGCAGGTTGTCACAGACATCTTTTATGAAAAATCCTTTCCTTATGATTTTTCCTCCTGAGAAGCTGAGAGGCCTCAGGAACAAAATGTAAACAATGGTTATCTGCTGCTGTGGAATGCAACAGGTGCATCTGTGATTGGTCTCATGTGGTTGTTTCTAATTAATGGCCAATCACAGCCCAGCTGGTTCAGATTCTCTGTCCGAGACACAAACCTTTGATATCATTCTTTCTTTTTCTATTCTTAGCTAGCCTTCTGATGAAATCCTTTCTTCTATTCTTTTAGTATAGTTTTAATGTAATATATATAATAAAATAATAAATCAAGCCTTCTGAAGCATGGAGTCAGATCCTCGTCTCTTCCCCAGTCCAAGACCCCCCCTGTGAACACGGTCACACGGGTCAGGGTTTAACCATCTCCTTTTCTCTTTCCAGAGCCAGCTGGCCATGGTGACCTGCTGCTAGGGGAAGCCCACTGGGACAGCTCGCCTGGGAAGCACCCCAAAGATGAGGCTCAGCCAGAGATTGGAGCCCCTACAGCCAGTTTGGATGCTAAAGGGGAAACTGAGCCTGACAGCTCACCCCTGATGCAGCCCTTGGGCTGCCAGGCTGACCCTGGGCACTCTGCTGGGGCTGCTGTGCCCCATGTGGGCACTGCCACCATGCCAGCAGGGGACACTGGCACGGGGCTGCTGGAGCTGAGGGCTGGTGCCCTGGGCCAGGAGCAGCTGGGGAAAGGGAAAACACCTTCACTCGGGAGGAAAACAGATGAAGCCACAGAGGAGACCCAGCTTGAGCAGCACGAGAGGAGTGTGAGCCCCTGCCAGCTGCAGAGCTCTGCCCCAGCAGCCCCACAATGCCTCCCCGACCCCGGTGAGCTGGGGGGGGACCCATCTCTGGAGGCCCCAGGGCAGCTCCTGAAACCTGGGGCTGATTCTACAGAGGCCAAGGAGAGTGTGGAGGCCAAGCCAGCTTCACCCAGGAGGGGCAGCAGGATCCCAGCCAGCAAGGTGACACCCAGGAGACACAGAGAGTCCCCCAAGAGAGCAGCTGAGGATGCAGAGAGGGGTCCCACAGAGCCACCCCCAGCCCGGGGCTCCTCCCAGCTGGCTCCCAGCCTCAGCTCTCTCAGTGGCAGCTCAGCACTGCAAAATTCACCAGTTCTCCCCAAGGGCTCTTACCAGTTTGACCCCAGTAACTTTGGATTCTACAGAGGCCAAGGAGAGTGTGGAGGCCAAGCCAGCTTCACCCAGGAGGGGCAGCAGGATCCCAGCCAGCAAGGTGACACCCAGGAGACACAGAGAGTCCCCCAAGAGAGCAGCTGAGGATGCAGAGAGGGGTCCCACAGAGCCACCCCCAGCCCGGGGCTCCTCCCAGCTGGCTCCCAGCCTCAGCTCTGGCAGTGGCAGCTCAGCACTGCAAAATTCACCAGTTCTCCCCAAGGGCTCTTACCAGTTTGACCCCAGTAACTTTGACTCCATGGATCCATTCAAGCCCACCAAGACTCTTGCCAGCAGTGACCCTGACTCCTGCTCCACCGCAGACAACAGCCTCAATGAAATCCTGGAATCTCAGACCCTGGAGCTGCAGGACGAGGCCCTGAAAGGCAGAGACTCCCCCAAGAAGCCCAAGTCACGCCTGATAACGTGAGTGCCAGTGTGTCAGAGCTGGGGCTGCAGCCCCCCCTGTGCTCCCCATGGGCAGGCAGAGCTGCAGTGGTGGTGGTGATGGAGGAGATGGAGGTGGTGATGGTGGAGATGGAGAGGTGATGGAGGTGGTGATGATGGAGGTGGTGATGGTGGTGGTGATGGAGGAGTTGGAGGAGATGATGGAGGAGTTGATGGAGGAGGTGATGGTGGTGATGATGGTGGTGGTGATGGAGGAGGTGATGGTGGTGGTGATGATGGTAATGGTGATGGACACATTGATGATGGAGATGGAGAGGTGATGATGGTGGTGGTGATGGAGGAGTTGGAGGAAGTGATGATGGTGGTGATGGAGGTGGTGATGGAGGAGGTGATGATGGTAATGGTGATGGACACATTGATGATGGAGATGGAGGTGGTGATGGAGAGGTGGTGATGGTGGTGCTCCTGCCCTCATGGTGCTCCTGCCCTGGTGCCTCCTGAGCCAGCCCCAGATCCTCCTGTGCACCTCAGGTTCTGCTGCTGGCTCAGTTTTACCCCCTGTGCCTGTCAGAACCACTGTGGGAGCAGAGGGACAGGAGTTCTGGAGCAGTGCCAGTGTCCTGAGTCCCAAGGGAAGGCTGGACTGGGAGCTTCTCACAGGGTCACCACTTGGAAACCCTTTGGGGGTCCAGCTGGTGGCTCAGGGTGTAGATGTGGTGTCAGAGGAACCCTCAGGGGAGGCTGGAGCTGATGTGTTTGCTGGACTTGTGCAGGACCAAACACACCCTGGTGGATGCAGGTGTGATTGGTCAAATTAGCTGAGACATTTTGTGAGCTGCCACCAAGTTTCTGTTTCATGTCAGAGGAAGAGAACAGGTTGGACAGGCAGTCTCTCACTCTGCTGTCGGATTCTCCAGTGAGAAAATTAGATGGTTTTAAAAACCTCACAGGCAAAAATCAGGCTGTGTTGAATGGTTTTGTCCAGGAATACTTTACAGAGAGTAGATAAAAAAGAGCTGGTGTTCCCATGTGTGGCTGTGGGTGAGCAGAGCCTGTGGGGAGGGGAAGCAGCCGGGAATTCTCTCTCTCCGTCACCTTGGAGCAGCACAGGCAGCAGGGAACTGCCCTGGCAGCGAGGTTTGGGTTTGAAATTCACCCCACATCAGGGCATTGCCCTGGCAGTGAGGTTTGTGTGTGGATCTCACCCACATCAGGCATTGCCCTGGCAGTGAGGTTCGTTTGGATCTCACCCCGCTGCTGTGGGCAGCACAGGCAGGATCAGTGTCCCGTGTGTGTGTGTGCCTTCCCAAAATCTGAGCTAGGCAGCTCCCTGTGCTTCTCAGAGCAGAGTTAACATCCAGGTCTTTTCACACACTCTTCTTCTCTCCATCTGTCTGTCTCTCTCCCTGTCCGTGCTTTGGTGCATCAGGACTACTGAGCAAGTGAAATTTCTCTGTTTTCTGTTGTAAGTACTCTCTCCTGTATTCCTTTTCTTCTCCTTCGCTGTTTTTGTCCTCTCTCTGGGTGTGTGCTGCCCCACTGGTCTCCATGGCATGCTGGCTCCTTCTGCCCTTTGACTTGTGCTCTCTGCTGTCTGGTTTGTGTGGTGGGGTCCCCAGGGTGGCCTGGCCTGGTGTGAGGGAGAAGAGGAGAGCTGGGCTGAGCTGGGCTGAGCTGCACTGGAGGCACACACCCGTGCTTGTCCTCGCAGCATGCCGCCTTGCAGCATCTTCTGATGGTGGACAAATGTTCAAAACCTTCAGCTCATGGAAGGGCAGGAGGTTTTGGTGCGATCCAGAGCTGTTATCTTGGTGCTGGGAGGGAGCTCAAACCAGCTGCCAGATACCTGGCACAGGAGAGGCTGCAGAAAAGAGGAAGGTGAGGACATGAGGGGGGAGCTCAAACCAGCTGCCAGGTGATGGGACAGCCCTGGCACAGGAGAGGCTGCAGAAAAGGAGGACATGACAAGTTTGTCATGTGGCAGGGCATGAGGGAGAAAACCAGTCCTGAGGGATTCTTCTGTGTGAGCCCGGTGTGCATGGCAGCGTGCAGAGCCAGCTCCGTGTGCCCCACGTCGCTCCTCGTGCTCTGCTGGGCTGGGTGGGCTGGGCACTGCCAGGGGCTGGGGGCAGCTCCATGGACCCGGGAGCAGCTCCATGAGCCCAGGAGCAGCTCCATGCAACCGGGAGCAGCTCCGTGGACCCGGGAGCAGCTCCATGGACCCGGGAGCAGCTCTGTGGACCCGGGAGCAGCTCCATGGACCTGGGAGCAGCTCCCTGCAGTGCTGCTGGAGCCCTTGCCTGTGCCTGGAGGCTGGGATCCCTCCCCAGGGATCACACGAGCTGTTCCAGCTCAGCAAGCATCTCCTGGGGGGTCAGACGTGGCCGTGAGGCTGGGAGGTCCCTGAGTGTGGGGTGTGAGGTGGTGAGATGCAGGAGAAGAGCTCCTGCTGTTCCCACTGGGGCCGTGGGGATGCGGCCGTGCCTGCAGCCCTGCACAGATGGATGGGTGTCTTCAGGAACATGGCATGGAGTTCCAGGGACAGCCTCCTCCCTGAAGGGCAAGGAGACCACCTGCAAGACCTCCTTGGGCTAAAGATGCCACCTGAGGGGCTCGTCTCCTCGGGGCAGCGTTCGTGCCACACAGAGCATTTGTTCGAGGCACAGCGCCTTGCCTGACCCACCTGGGAGATGTGGCTGCTGTGGAGAAGCCCCAGACAAACTTCCAGCTGCAGGGAGAGGCCGTGAGACAGCCTGGACATGGTTCTTCCTGCAGAAAGTCGACTTGCACCAAAGCCTGGGGTGCCACGGCGCTGGGCACGCAGGGCGAGGGCGCAGCAAGGGAGATCCTTCTGTGCCAGCTCCTTGGCAGTGCCTCTCTCCCCATCAGCCTCTTGGGGTCCTTGCTCTGCTCCTTACCTTCCTCAGGAATAAACACCTCACAGACAAACCCAACTTCTGTGTACTTGTGTCTTTTGTTTGCCTGTTCCTTCTGTCCCTCCCAGAAGCCGCTGTGCCTCAGTGTTCCCTGGTGAGTGGGGTGCTGGCACGCCGTGGGTGCAAGGCTGGTGCTGGGACTGCCTCCCCCTGCTTGGGCTGTCTGGCACTCACCCCACACCCCCCTCGCTGCCCCTGAACCCCCCTGAGCTGCTGCTCCTCTCTCCTGCAGGAGTGGATGCAAGGTGAAGCAGCACGAGGCACAGCAGCCCCTGGTCCTGGACATCAGTGCTCAGGTAGGGGGGGTGAGACCCCAGAACTGGGCACAGGGGGCTGGGGAGGGCTGGGCTGGCTGAGCTTCAGGCTGGCATCTTCCCTCTGGGCAGTTCCTGATGGGAAAATCCCTGTTGGGGAAGATGGAACAGGAAAGCCTTATAAATATGATTGTCTGGCAAAAGATTTTGGGAATATAGAAACTATAAGTGAGATTGAGATGAAAGCAAGCTTTGAGATCCCTCAGTTACTGAACAACTGGAAAACAATGGTGTGGCTGGCTGAAGGTGATCCCCTTTTGATGGAACAACACCCTCTGCTTGCAGACAGGCCCAAGGGTCAGAGCAGCCCCTACAGCTTGGCAGGAGGGGCCCAAAGAGGAGGTTTTAGGGTTTAAAATGTAACACAGGATGGTAATGTAATGATTCTTATAGGCTGTATGGAAATGCTGTAGGATTTGTATCTTGTACTAGATTGGTCAGTGAGAATGAGAATATTCAACACAGAAGCAGATTTATTGTATTGGAACGGGAACCTCGCTCTCTTACCCCTTTTCCTCTCTCACCCTCTCATCCTCTCTCCCCCTCTCTTCTCTCAGCCTGCTCTGAGCTGTGCCTGGCAGCTCCCAGCAGGGCCCTGCACCGAGGCCCTTTGCAATAAACCCCGAATTCCACCACCTGGCTGCAGAGATCTCTCGTCTCCGTCCATCCTGACCATCCTACAGGAAGGGAGGCAGGAGCAGCTCACCTGTGGATTTGAATCCTTCCACGCTTTCTGTGCAGTATCAGCAGCTCACCTGGTGGGCTGATCCCTGCAGATCTTGCCTAACTGCGTGTTTTGGTCCTGCAGGATGAAGGAGTGTTGATCTCAGAGATCCCAGACATTACAAACAGGGATGGACGTGCCACTGATGAGGAGAAGTTGGCCTCCACCACCTCCACGCAGAAACCAGCGGGGCTGGAGAAGAAGGCCGAGGCAGAAGATGACCTGGAGTACTTTGAGTGCTCCAACGTGCCTGTGTCCTCAGGGAAGCACAGACCAGAGGCAGGTGAGGAGCACCCTGCTTGCCTTCAGCCCTGGCAATGTGCTGTGGGAGCCTCTGGCAAGGAATTGGTGCTGCAGCCTCATCAGAGCTTATTTGCACTGACAGGGCTAAAGGCTGCTGCAGCTTCTCATGGAGCCTCCCATTGCCTTCCTGCACTGTTTCCAGCATGGAAAACCATGGTCCAGGCTGTGTTTATTTGGATTTTGTGTACAGAGCTCTCTCCCCACGATGCTGCAGGGGGATGTGGCTCAGACACGAGGTTGCCCCCACCAGTGCTCACTGCTGAGCAGAGCAATTGTCCCTTCAGAGCATCCTGGCCTGCAGGGTCCCTGCTTAGAGCAGAGCTGCCAGGACCTGGTGTCCTGGCACAGGGCTGTGCTTGATGGAGATCTCAGTAATGCCCACACAGCCCCAGTTATTGCTCCTGGTGGAATTCTGCTCTCAGTTTCCCACGTAATTAGCCTCTCTGCCCAAGCCATTACAAAATAATTAAAAGCCAGGCAACATGACATTTAATCAATAGCCAAGCCCTAGGTGCAAGCAGGAGAAATCACCACGGGGGGGTTGCAGCCTCCCCTCTGCAGGAACCCATTAATCATTTCTCCTGAGGGCTGTCCTGGCCTGCCAGCTCCATGGAGAATGGTCCTTTGTCCTCAGGGGAGGAAAACCTGACAGTCAGGGGAGAGGCTGGAGGGTTTCTTTATTGCTGCTGCTCTCAGAGGCCGGGCAGGTGCAGGGGCTGGGTGCTCTCTGCAGGGATGGGGTGCGAGCTGCGAGTGCAGCTGCTGGCGCTGGGATAAATGGAGGGAAGCATGAGAAGTGTGCAGTGTCCAATTCCTGCTTCCTCTCGAAGCTGAGCTCTCTAAACACACTGTTAGCACCTGAATTGTGCCTGCAGGTGTGGGAGTGTGGCCCATAAATCACCCCTCGTGCTACATGAGGCAGCACCTGCAGGTCGGGGTGTCCCTCCAGCAAGGCAGGGTGGCCTGTGAGGCAGGGTATCCCCAGATTGGGGTGTCCCTCCTGTGAGCAGGGTGTCCCCAGCTCAGGGTGTCCTGTGAGCAGGGTGTCCCCAGGTCGGGGTGTCCTGTGAGCAGGGTATCCCCAGATTGGGGTGTCCTGTGAGCAGGGTGTCCCCAGGTCAGGGTGTCCTGTGAGCAGGGTGTCCCCAGGTCAGGGTGTCCTGTGAGCAGGGTGTCCCCAGGTCAGGGTGTCCTGTGAGCAGGGTGTCCCCAGGTCGGGGTGTCCTGTGAGCAGGGTGTCCCCAGATTGGGGTGTCCTGTGAGCAGGGTGTCCCCAGGTTGGGGTGGCCTGTGAGCAGGGTGTCCCCAGGTTGGGGTGTCCTGTGAGCAGGGTGTCCCCAGGTCAGGGTGTCCTGTGAGCAGGGTGTCCCCAGGTCGGGGTGTCCTGTGAGCAGGGTGTCCCCAGATTGGGGTGTCCTGTGAGCAGGGTGTCCCCAGGTCAGGGTGGCCTGTGAGCAGGGTGTCCCCAGCTCAGGGTGTCCTATGAGCAGGGTGTCCCCAGATTGGGGTGTCCCTCCTGTGAGCAGGGTGTCCCCAGGTCAGGGTGTCCTATGAGCAGGGTGTCCCCAGGTCGGGGTGTCCTGTGAGCAGGGTGTCCCCAGGTTGGGGTGGCCTGTGAGCAGGGTGTCCCCAGGTTGGGGTGGCCTGTGAGCAGGGTGTCCCCAGCTCAGGGTGTCCCTCCTGTGAGACAGAGTGTCCTGTGAGGCAGATGTCCCCCAGCTTGGGGTGTCCCCCACCTTGCAGATGGAGGAGATGTTTTTTATCTCCTCTGCTGTTACAAGCAGCCCGGGCTGTGTGTCAGGTCCTTTGGAGGGTGTTGGCACTGGCTGGCACGGGCTGGTGCTGGGGCTGAGCCTTGTCCCCAGTTTGTCCCAGTGGCTGCAGCACTGGTGCACAGGCAGGGCACAGCAGTGGGGCTTTGGGAGAGGAAGGCAGGGGACGATGGGGGTACAACCCCCCAGGCCTTGTAGAGACACCCAGAATGGCACCAGGAGGGTGCCAGGATCTCAGGGTGAGCATCTCCCATGCCAGAGCTCTCCTGGACACCTGCAGCACCTGGGATGAGGGGTGCTGGTGCTCTGGGGTGGTCTGAGCAGCTGCTGAGGTGCAGAATGTCCTGTCCCAGCCTGGGGACATGGGCACAGCTGAACTGCCACCACATGGTGGGACATGGGCACAGCTGAACTGCCACCACATGGTGCTCCCAGCCCTGGGGACATGGGCACAGCTGAGCTGCCACCACATGGTAGGACATGGGCACAGCTGAACTGCCACCAGAGGGGAGTGTTGGTTCCCGCTCCAGGAGTGCTGGAAGGATGGCAGGGTGCACCTTGTGGCACCTGGGGACAGGGTTTAATGGTGACCTTGCTGGGGACTCCGTGGTCCTAGAGAGCTTTTCCAACCAAAATGATTCCAGCAAGGAGCTGGGGGCAAAGACGCCTTTGGGAGGGGAAGCTCAGGGGATGGGGAGGCTCAGAGGGACCCTGCTCTGTCTCAGAAAATCTGTGTGTGCCCCAAGGTGCTGTTTCCAAATCAATTAAAGGTTGTGCTTCGTTGTTTTTAGGTTTTGAAAAGGAGCTCTGCAAGCAGATGGAAAAGGGAGGCCCTGGCATCTTCCCCGTGAGTGCCTCTCGCTTTCTCCTTTCTGAAATGAGTTTCTCTGGGAGGTAAAATTCCTGACAAGCCCACGCAGGGACTTGATAAAAATAGCAGAGATTTCCCAGCAGGCCTGGAGGAGCCTGGCAGAGACAGATCCAGCCTGGGTGGGCGAGGGGAGGGGGAGGCAGGGACGGAGGGAGGGAGGGGACAGGCAGGACAGTGCTGGGGACAGGCAGGGAGGGGACAGGAGCAGTGCTGGGGACAGACAGGAGCAGTGCTGGGGACAGGGATGAGCACTGTTTGGGACAGGGATGAGCAGTGCTGGGACAGGAGCAGTGCAGAGCCAGGGCTGCACTAGGAGGGGCTGAAGGGCAGGGAGGGCAGAGCAGACTGTAGGGAGCTGGTTTTGTCTCACATGGAGTGCCCAGAGCTGGCTCTGGTGGCCCCTTGGTGCTGGTGGCACCCTCAGGGCCCTGCCCTCTGACAGCAGAGGTGGGGAGAGCACAGGAGCCCTGCTCTGCAGCCACACTGCCCCTGGCAGCACCACAGTGCTGGGACAGCCCTGCCATGGCCCCAGGAGCCCCAAGGGACACCCTGTGCCAGCCCCAGCCAAAGCTGCTTGAGCTGACAAGCAGATGACAATGGGATTAGCACCATCAGCAAAAGCAACCCCCGGGAGACAGATTTAGCTGTGCTGAGCCCCGCAAGGACATGGGGCAAAGTGAGCTTTAATTTGGTGCCCAGGAGGGCCTGGGCAGGCTCTGGTCCTGCAGGCAGGCTGCTGTCACCCCACAGGAGCTCAGGTGTGCACCAGCTCTTGGGAGATACCATGGGAGGCTGAACCTCCTCAGTGCTGGGGTGCCTGGCCCCAAACCTGCCCCAGGGCTGGCTCCCACCTCTGCCATGGCCACAGCAGAGCTGAGGAGGGCTCGGGCAGCTCGAGCTGAGCAGCTGAAGCACCAGGGGGAGGAGAGGGGAGGCGAGAAGTGCTGCAGTGCTCTGGTTTCCAGCCTGTGAGGAGCAGGCTGCCTCCTTCCTGCCAGCACTTCTCTATTTCTGGCAGCCCCTTCTCAGGGAGATGCTGCACGGCTGTCACTGCTCTGGGTGGGGAAAGGAGGGGCAGGCAGTGCCAACTGAGCCTTGTCCCCAGTTTGTCCCAGTGGCTGCAGCGTGTAGCCGTGATATTTTCTGAAAAATCTTTTCCTTACGATTTTTTCCTCCTGAGAAGCTGAGAGGCCTCAGGAACAAAATGTAAACATTGATTATCTGCTGCTGTGGAATGCAACAGGTGGATCTGTGATTGGTCTCATGTGGTTGTTGCTAATTAATGGCCAATCACAGCCCAGCTGGCTCAGACTCTCTGTCTGACATAAATCAAGCCTTCTGAAACATGGAGTCAGATCCTCATCTCTTCCCTCATCCTCAGGCCCCTGTGAGCACGGTCACAGCAGCACTGGTGCACAGGCAGGGCACAGGAGAGGCAGAGGGAGAGGAAGGCAGGGGACAATGGGGGTACAACCCCCCCAGGCCTTGTAGGGGCACCCAGAATGGCACCAGGAGGGTGCCAGGATCTCTGTGTGAGCATCTCCCATTTCAGAGCTCTCCTGCAGCACCAGGGATGAGTGCGGCTGTCCCTTGCACCCCTGCTCTGCAGAGGGGTGAATCCTGCTTCCCCCACAGCCTCCTTGGGCATTTGGGTGAGCAGCAAGGCCCAGGAGATGTCCCTGCAGCTGCCAGCATCCATCTGAACTGCACTGCTGTCCCCTCCAGGCTGGGAGGGACTGGAGACAGACAGACAGACAGACAGACCGACCCAGAGCCTTGCAGACCATCCCTGCCTGTGGCTCACAGCCAGCAGAGACCCTCCAGGCTGGGGATGTTTTTAAAGCAGCCATGGGATAAAGGAAGTTGGATGTGCTTGGGGCTGGGTCTTTTCCTTCTGAAATGTCCCTTAGTGGGTGTCCCTTTTGGGGTGTCCCTTTTGGGGTCTCCCTTTTGGGATGTTGCCTCCCTGGGGCAGCTCATGGCTCCTTTTGCCTGCTCCTGGCACCTCCCAGCAGCTCTGCCAGGGCTCAGATGCAGGCTCTGGGCTCTGTGTGTGCAGAAAGGGATGCAGATGC
>NW_005054535.1:755005-756284 GCF_000277835.1 Geospiza fortis | reverse complement strand
GAAAAGAGCCCCTTCCCCAACATCTCCTCCCTGGGTAATTCCCCCAGGACAATCCCGGGCTGTGCTCCATGGACAAGTGCCCCAGCGTGAGCAGCAGTGAGAGTCCCCTGGCTGGCATCTGCCTCAGCGAGTCTGAGAAGGCAGCTGTGCTCACACTCATCAGAGAGGAGGTAAAGCCCTGGTCCTGGGACTGTCCCTTGTGTCCCTGTCCCCTGGGGCTGTCCCTTGCTCATCAGAGACCAGGTAACAGCCCTGTCCCTGTCCCCTGGGGCTGCTCGTTGTGTCCCTGTCCCCTGGGCTGCACCTCACTCATCAGAGAGGTGACAGGCCTGTCCCTGTCCCCTAAGCTGCCTCTCAGAGGTAACAGCCCTGTCCCTGGGCTGCCCCTCGTGTCCCTGTCCCCTGGGCTGTCCCTTGGAGGTAACAGCTCTGTCCCTGTCCCCTGGGGCTGTCCCTCATGTCCCTGTCCCCTCAGGCTGCCCCTTGCTCATCAGAGAGGAGGTGACAGCCCTGTCCCTGTCCCCTGGGGCTGCCCCTCCTGTCCCCTGGGGCTGCCCCTCCTGTCCCTGGGGCTGTCCCTCCCTGGACCTCTCCCCAGGGCAGCAGGGGCAGCTCTGCTCTGCCCGGGATGGGGGATCTGATCCCCTGCATGGGACAGAGAGGGGAAACCCCTCCGAGCACATCCCAAGGGTGCTGTGTCTGCTGCCACCCAGATCATCACCAAGGAGATCGAGGCCAACGAGTGGAAGAAGAAATACGAGGAGAGCCGGCAGGAAGTGCTGGAGATGAGGTGAGAGCTGTGCTGGGCAGGAGGAGGATGAGGGGTGGCACAGCCTCACCAGGCTTGGCAGAGACTTCTCTTAGTGCTGTGTCAGTGTGTCACCATCATATTTTCTGAAAAATCCCTTCACGCAGGATTTCTCTCCTGAGAAGCTGAGAAGTCTCAGAGAGAAATGAAAACAATAATTATCTGATTTGCTTCTCCTGTGTTTTGCTGCTTTGGAATGTGGTTTGGACATTGTTAACCAACAGGTGATTGTTTGATTGGTTCCATGTAAATTGTTTTTAATTCATGACCAATCACCATCAGCTGTGTTGGACTCTGAGGAGTCAGTCATGAGTTTTTCATGATCATTCTTGTTAACCTTTCTGATGTATCCTTTCTCTTTCTTTACTATTGTTTTAGTATAGCATAATATAATATAATATAATATAATATAATATAATATAATATAATATAATATAATATAATATAATATAATATAATATAATATAATAT
>NW_005054535.1:743932-754952 GCF_000277835.1 Geospiza fortis | reverse complement strand
GGGGGTGGGTGAAAAGAGCCCCTTCCCCAACATCTCCTCCCTGGGTAATTCCCCCAGGACAATCCCGGGCTGTGCTCCATGGACAAGTGCCCCAGCGTGAGCAGCAGTGAGAGTCCCCTGGCTGGCATCTGCCTCAGCGAGTCTGAGAAGGCAGCTGTGCTCACACTCATCAGAGAGGAGGTAAAGCCCTGGTCCTGGGACTGTCCCTTGTGTCCCTGTCCCCTGGGGCTGTCCCTTGCTCATCAGAGACCAGGTAACAGCCCTGTCCCTGTCCCCTGGGGCTGCTCGTTGTGTCCCTGTCCCCTGGGCTGCACCTCACTCATCAGAGAGGTGACAGGCCTGTCCCTGTCCCCTAAGCTGCCTCTCAGAGGTAACAGCCCTGTCCCTGGGCTGCCCCTCGTGTCCCTGTCCCCTGGGCTGTCCCTTGGAGGTAACAGCTCTGTCCCTGTCCCCTGGGGCTGTCCCTCGTGTCCCTGTCCCCTCAGGCTGCCCCTTGCTCATCAGAGAGGAGGTGACAGCCCTGTCCCTGTCCCCTGGGGCTGCCCCTCCTGTCCCTGGGGCTGTCCCTCCCTGGACCTCTCCCCAGGGCAGCAGGGGCAGCTCTGCTCTGCCCGGGATGGGGGATCTGATCCCCTGCATGGGACAGAGAGGGGAAACCCCTCCGAGCACATCCCAAGGGTGCTGTGTCTGCTGCCACCCAGATCATCACCAAGGAGATCGAGGCCAACGAGTGGAAGAAGAAATACGAGGAGAGCCGGCAGGAAGTGCTGGAGATGAGGTGAGAGCTGTGCTGGGCAGGAGGAGGATGAGGGGTGGCACAGCCTCACCAGGCTTGGCAGAGACTTCTCTTAGTGCTGTGTCAGTGTGTCACCATCATATTTTCTGAAAAATCCCTTCACGCAGGATTTCTCTCCTGAGAAGCTGAGAAGTCTCAGAGAGAAATGAAAACAATAATTATCTGATTTGCTTCTCCTGTGTTTTGCTGCTTTGGAATGTGGTTTGGACATTGTTAACCAACAGGTGATTGTTTGATTGGTTCCATGTAAATTGTTTTTAATTCATGACCAATCACCATCAGCTGTGTTGGACTCTGAGGAGTCAGTCATGAGTTTTTCATGATCATTCTTGTTAACCTTTCTGATGTATCCTTTCTCTTTCTTTACTATTGTTTTAGTATAGCATAATATAATATAATATAATATAATATAATATAATATAATATAATATAATATAATATAATGATAAATCAGCCTTCTGAGAACATGAAGTCAGATTCTCAATTCCTCCTTCGTCCTGGGGACCTCACAAACTCAACACCACTGTTCTCTTAGTGCTGGTGCTGTGTCCTGCTCGTTCCTTTGCTGCAATAAAATAGAAATAAATAGAAATAAAATAAAAAAAGAAATAAAATCCCATGAGCTGTGCCAGCCCCAGTGGCAGAGGAGGGTTTTGGTCTGAAGCAGCACTGATGGGTGGTGCAGCCCCAACATCTGGGGTGCAGCACCAGCATCTGGGCCCTGTGCCCGTGCTCCTGTGGGGTTGCAGTGGTGGCAGGGCCAGCAGGGCCTCCATGGGGCAGACTGCTGCCAGCACAGCTGGAGGTGCATGTCCCCACCATCAGTGGCCTCTCACCTGTTTTTTCTTTTCCCTCTAGGAAAATCGTGGCAGAGTATGAGAAGACCATTGCCCAGATGATAGGTAAGGTGCTGTCACCTGGCCAGGTGTGCAGGGAGCTGGCTGCCACAGCTGTCCCCAGTCAGTCACTGTGCTCCTGTTGTTTGTTCTCCATCCCAGAGGATGAGCAGAGGACAAACATGACATCTCAGAAGAACCTGCAGCAGCTCACCATGGAGAAGGACCAAGCTCTGGCAGACCTGAACTCGGTGGAGAGGTCCCTGTCGGATCTGTTCAGGAGATATGAAAACCTGAAGGCCGTCCTGGAAGGATTTAAGAAGGTTCCTTACCTTGGTTTGCCCTTTCTCCCTGCAGCTCTGGTCCCTGACACAGGGTTCCTGGGCACTCACACTCCATGTTTCCATGCTGCTGAGTGTAAAGCAGAAGTTGGGGTTGTTAAAAACCTTTTTTCTTGCACTTAGAGCAGTATCTATCATCCTGTCAGAGCCCAGTCCCAGTGCAGATGGATGTACTTTCTTTTCCAGAATGAAGAAGCTCTGAAGAAATGTGCTCAAGATTATCTGACCCGTGTCAAGCAGGAGGAGCAGCGGTATCAGGCCCTGAAAGTCCACGCAGAAGAAAAATTAGACAAGTAAGGTCATGCATGAGATTGTTGGGTGCTTCAAGACCTTGTAGGGAAGAGGCTTCATTTGCTCTCCAGAGGCTGGAAGGCAGGAGCTGAATTATGTGAAAAGCTGCATTTTACAACCTCAGGCTCCAGTGTCTCTAAGCAAGGCAGAGCAAATCCCTGAATGCACTCTCTGATCTCTGCTTATTTATTTTTTAATGGAGAACCTGAGGTTCACAGCCTATTTATGGCCACTTAACCGAGTTCCCCTGTCTCGGAGTGCTCGTGTTTGTGGTACACGAGGGGGCTGTGCAGCCCTGGGGCTCAGCTGATGAGCAGGAGCTCAGCAGCACGTGTAACCCTGAGTGAGGTGGGTGGTGAGGGGGTTTAGCTTGGCCCTGAAAGGGCAGAGTTTCGTACAGGGGCTGGAGGAGCTGAATTAACCCAGTTTCACCCAGGTTCCACAGGGGCAAAGCCCCTCTGTTGTGCCCAGGGGAGCAGAGCCAGGCTCTGCAGTTGCTGCACAGCCTCAGGCCTTGCTGTGGTGTTTCCACTCTTGCGGAGAATGACACAGGTGCTGATGGTGCTGTTTGTAACTAAAGAATTCATTATTGAAATATTTTATTCTTTTCCAACAAGATGAATTGCAGAAATTAGAGACATTTCTTTAGAGATGTACTTCTGAACTTCATGTAGAGGGCAGTTAGGAGAACTCTGTAGCTTTTGGGGAGCTGCAAGAACATTATTTCTCAGATGGCTCTGCGTGCAAAATCAAGGAGCTCTTATCTTTTTGTCATTAAGTAGTTTTGTCTTGTGATTACAGGTGCATTTGCTTTATTTTTTTGGTGGTAACGTGCATGCAGATGGGAACACCAGCCCACATCTTGCCACCCTCCTGGAATTCCAGGACTGACAGACAGTGCTGGGAGGGGTCAGGAAAGGGAAGAAGGCAGAGGTGACTGACACACCTGGGAGGGAATTATCAGGGGAGGCACCCGAGGTTCCGAGGTAAACCCTGAAGTCACAAGGCAGCAGTGGTGCTCCTGCCTGCCCCCTGAGCCGGCCCCTGGCCCCCCGTGTCCCGCAGAGCCAACGAGGAGATCGCCCAGGTGCGCACCAAGGCCAAGGCGGAGAGCGCGGCGCTGCACGCGGGGCTGCGCAAGGAGCAGATGAAGGTGGAGTCCCTGGAGAGAACCCTGCAGCAGAAGGTAACACACGCCTGCCCCTGCCTCTCTGCAGCCCTGCCAGCAGCTCCTGCTGCTGCTGCCCTGAGCATCCTCTTGGTGCCAGAGGTGTCCTCCGGGTTTTTGGTCCAGAAGCTGTTTGGGTTTTGGGATATTTTTTTGGGTTTCTTATGTTTTGTGGGATTGGTTTGGATTTTTTAGGGCAGAATGGGCATTTCTGGCTTGTGTGTGCCTGTTTGCAGAGGTGTGGGCTGGGACTGGCTTGCTGCAGATCCCTCTGCAGGTCTGACTGGGATGAGGAGTTCCTGTTCTGCCCTGAGCATCCTGTTGATGCCAGAGGTGTCCTCCAGATTTTTAGTCCAGAAGGTGTTTTGCGGGTTTGGTTTTTGGGATATTTTTTGGGTTTTTTTTTTGTGTTTTGTGGGGTTGGTTTGGATTTTTTTGGGGCAGAATGGACATTGCTGGCTTATGTGGGCCTGTTTGCAGAGTTATGGGGTGGGGCTGGCTTGCTGCAGATCTGGGATGAGGAGGGGTGAGCACAGGGCTCCACAGGGGCACATATAGGAGCTGGCTGCCCTTTCCCACACATGCTTGATGCCAGATGGGCCCTGCTGTTGGTCCCCAAGATCTGCTTTCCTTCCAGAACCAGGAGATTGAGGAGCTGACCAAGATCTGCGACGAGCTGATAGCGAAACTGGGAAAGTCAGACTGAGCCTCAGCACCCCTCCTCGCCCAGCACTCTGCACTTGGCTGCTTTTCTCATGACCTTGAGCACCTTGCCTTACCCCTGGGCTCCCTGCAGGAAAGCTCACGTGTCCAGCTGCCCCTTGGCTGCCAGACCTGTGGCTCCTGAGCAGGGCTGCTCCCCTCACTGTCCCTGTCTGCTTCCCACAGCTCCAGGCTGGGATCCCTGAAATCAGTCTGGGAATCATCCTGGGCTCAGCCTGGGCATCATCCTGGGCTCAGCCTGGGAATTCTGGGCTCAGCCTGGGAATCATCCTGGGCTCAGCCTGGGCATCATCCTGGGCTCAGCCTGGGCATCATCCTGGGCTCAGCCTGGGAATCCTGTGTGTCCCTCCAAGGGCGTGCTGCCCTGTCCCTCTGCACCTCTCAGGTGGGAGGTGACACCCTGGGCTCTGTCCCCCTTGGTTGGGCTGTGTCCCCACTGCACTCTGTGTCACTGATTTGTCCTCATGGGCTCAGCAGAAGAGGTCCAGCCACTGGTGGGTCCTGCCCTGGGACGTGGATGGTGGCAGGGTGGGACCTGCTGGCTCTTGCACTGGGTTTGGCTGGTCTCTGGTTTGTGGGTGAAGCACAGCACAGCCTCTCCCTGTCCCTGGCTGTGCCAGCCTCAGAGGAAGGGAGCTGACATCTCTGCATTCGTGCACTTTATGAGCATTTATGGGCACTTGGGCTCTCTGCTCACTCCTTCCAGTCAGGCACAACTTGTTCCCCACGGAGCAGTCACACAACCTGCAGTACCAGGAGGTTTCTGCACCAAGAGGTGTTTGAGAAGCAGGGGAGATGTTGGGACTGCCCATCCATCCTCCCTGTGCCCACCCTGCCTGTGCCCTGGCCCCTGCAGGGCCCTGTCTGTGACTCCCTGTGCCATGCTGAGAGCAGGGCTCCCTTTCAGAGGCTGCAGGAGGAAGGAACTGAACCCTGACGTGCCTCTGGGTGCTGCAGTAGCTGCAGTGGTGGAGGATTCTCTGCCTTGAATGGATAGGTGTGAAATAAGGGAAATATTTGCAGTTTGGACTGTTTCCTGCCCAGCCTGTTGAAGACTTTCACAAACCTTTTTGCTGCTACCTTTTTGTAACAGAATTGAGCTCTTTTCCTTCTATTTTCTAATTCCCCGTGTCGAGCATGCAGAGCAAACACCTGTTTAAGCCAGAGCCATACACTTGATTATATTTTATTAGTTATATAATATATAGAGAGTTTATTCTACACTTAAGCAAAGGTGTCAGCAGCCTGCCCCAGCACACAGCTCCCCAACTCCAGTTCTCCATGTTCTTCCCTGTTCTCCAGTTATCCCAGTGACAGACTGGTCACAGAAACCAGTGGCTGACACCACTCAAAGCAGTGCACCTGTTCCTTGTGCTGGATATTCATCCTTTGCACAGTTGACAGAAAAGAAAAACACCTTTTTTCCTGTTTCTTTTTAACCCCCTTGGCTTCCCCACATATCCCCTCCTGGGCTGGTGGAAAATCTTCAATCCTGTGATCAACAAGGACTATTTCTGTTCCCCTGTGGGAGTCTGTGCAGGTAAAGCAAACCCCTGAGACGCTGAGATTTCTGGGGCAGATGGCTTTTTTCTCTTGAGGAAGCAGAGTGCAGCATTGCATCACCCCTCAGAGCTGCTGACAGGCTGCTCCAGGGCTGCTTTGGGGCTCTGGGGCGCTGCCCTGCCCTGCCCACAGCAGCACCCCCAGTGTGCTGTGAGGGGAGATTGTGGCAGCCCTCAGCCTTCTGCTTTGCTCAGGGCTGTGATCCTCATGTGCTGTCCTGGCTCAAGGTGAGCTCAGTCTCTGCTTGGGGCGTAGTTCTGACCCTTGGGGCTGATGGAGCATTGCAGAAATTCAGATTTCACCACATCCCCAGAGCCCTGCCCTGCACACAGCAGCACCCCCAGTGTGGTGTGAGGCTGCTGGAGGACTATGGCAGCCCCTCAGCCTTCTGCTTTGCTCAGGGCTGTGATCCTCATGTGCTGTCCTGGCTCAAGGTGAGCTCAGTCTCTGCTTGGGGTGTAGTTCTGACCCTTGGAGCTGATGGAGCATTGCAGAAATTTAGATTTCACCACATCCCCAGAGCCCTGCCCTGTCTGCAAAGCAGGGCTGCACTGTGGTGCCCCACAGGACACAGCCCTCCACCCCTCCTGTCCCCAGTGCCACCCAGTCCTGCTGTGCCACCTCCCCTCACCCGGTGCTGTGCCCATCCCGTGCATCCCCAGCCTGGGCAAAGAAGATTCCTAAGGAATGATTTATTAACTATAATATGGTTGTAGCTCCAGATATAGATAAATACAGGCATAATGGCTATGGTGATGTAAAACAGAAGGTGTTTGCCAGCGGGCAGCGTGGCTGCACCTCCAGGTGATGGGGTGGTGTCAGGGAATGGCACAGGGAATGGCAGGTCCCTGTGTGTGCTGTCACAGCTGGGTGTGTGTCTGTCCCCTGTTCCTTGCAGTAGGCTTTAAATGCCCTTTTGGCAGCAGCAGGCCCTGCCCCTGCTGCTGCTGTGTTGCTGTTTGCAGTGTGTGTTTGCCAGCAGATCTGTCTGTAACCAAGTGCCAACCAGTGACCCCCAACTACTGATCCCCTCCCCTGTCCCTGCAGTGTGGCCTCCCCCAGGCAGAAGCTTCCTCTGCCTTGGCTCCTTCCCCTCTGCTTCCAGCCATGTGTGTAACTGCCATTGCCATTGGTTTTATATGTATGATAATTTCCCTTTTATATGTCAGGTAAATATTTGTAAGAGTTATACTCACACAAATGAGATTATTATAATGATTACTAATATATTTTTTGCCATGTTTCATTGCCTGAGTAAAAACTGTGTTTATCACTCTTGAAAGCTTTCTTGGTGTTTGTGAGGTTGGTGAAGAGTTTTGGGAGGAGTTGGTTTTACCTTCCAGTATGGGCTGTGTTCTGCTTTATCTTTATTAACGTGGTTTACATGGTTATTATTTGGTTTCAAATAAGTACAGTTATCACCTGTTCCTGAAATCTGCATTTCTGAGCTCTGAAATTCAGACCTGGGATGATTTTTCTGGCCCTGTAACTCCCAGCACACTGTGATGGTCCTAAGCATGGGCTGTGTTCTGCCTTGTCTTTATTAATGTGGTTTAATGTGGTTTCAAATAAGTACAGTTATCACCTGTTCCTGAAATCTGCATTTCTGAGCTCTGAAATTCAGACCTGGGATGATTTTTCTGGCCCTGTAACTCCCAGCACACTGTGATGGTCCTAAGCCATGGCAGTGAGCTCAGGCAGCGGAAGAGCTGAGGCAGCAGAGGGATGCCAGGCAGGAGAATCCTTGTCCTAATCCCTGCACTGACCCTGCCAACCCTCTGTGGCCTTGGCTAAATCCTGCTGGAGCCTGGGGAGTGCAGGAATGGTTCCATTGGGCTCCCAGCCCTGGAGGGATTTTCAGCTGTTCTTTTGAACTTCTCCTCTGGTGGATTGGAAAATCTGGAGGGGTTTTCCCCACCTTGTGACAAGAAAGGGGCTGTTCTCTGATGGAGCAGCTGGGCTTGATGAAGACCTTTGAAAGCCACCACAAGGTTCTGTGTCCAGAGAAGGTTTCCAAGGCAGGATATGGAGCAGAGCCCAGCCCATCCACGGCACCAGAGTGGTGCCATCACCCAGCATCACTAGAGATCCTTGTCCTAATCCCTGCACTGACCCTGCCAACCCTCTGTGGCCTTGGCTAAATCCTGCTGGAGCCTGGGGAGTGCAGGAATGGTTCCACTGGGCTCCCAGGGATTTTCAGTTGTTCTCTTGCACTTCTCCTTTGGTGGGTTGGAAAATCTGGAGGGGTTTTCCTCACCTTGTGACAAGAAGTTCTCTGATGGAGCAGCTGGGCTTGATGAAGACCTTTGAAAGCCACCACAAGGTTCTGTGTCCAGAGAAGGTTTCCAAAGCAGGCTATGGAGCAGAGCCCAGCCCATCCACAGCACCAGAGTGGTGCCATCACCCAGCCCCTGTCCTTGGGGAGCTGTGTCCTGTCCCCCCAGCTAAGATGGCATTAGCCCAGCCCCTGATGCACTCACCCAAGCAGATTAGCTGTAAGACCTTAAGACAAAACAGCAGCTCCACAGCCCACCCTGCACACTGCTGAGGATGCCTGCCATGAAGGCCCTGCTGGCCCTGGCCCTGGTCACGTCCCTGGCTGGAGGAAGTAAGTGTCCCTTGGCTCTGGGCAGCCCAGGGTGGGGTAAATCCCTGTAGCTGCTCCTGTGCTTGCTGCTGCCCTGTCCCCTGCCTCGTGCTGCTCCCACCCCTGCAGGAAAATGATGTTTTGGGAGGCAGGGAGGGAGGTTTTCTCCTCTGAGTGGCACCAAGAGAAGCCCCCTGTGCCACTGGCACAGAGCCTGGGCATGCTGTGCCCAGCAGGGACCACAGAGCCTCTGATGGAGGCTCCTGAGCCAAAACCCTGCAGCTTCTCCTGTCTACAGCTGTGTTTGCCTGCTGAAAATTGGTTCCTCAAAGGTATAAGCTCAAAAAGATGTGGTAAAAGGGGGGTAGCTGCACTGCTCAGGGCAGTGCCAAGGAGCTGGGGCAGCTCTGGGCTGTTTCGGGGTCTTTGGATCAAGGCAAGATGAACACTGTTGTGTTCTGAGGTCCCCAGGATGAGGTGAGAGATGAGAATTTGGCTCCAAGTTCTCAGAAGGCTGATATATTATATTATATTATATTATATTATATTATATTATATTATATTATATTATATTATATTATATTATATTAAATTTTTAGAAGATATCATAGTGACACATTAACCCCTTGTCCTTGGTTTGACACAGCTGGACTGGGATTGGTCATTAATTAAAAACAATTCACACGGAACCAATCAAAGATGCACCTGTTGGGAAGCAACCTTCATATTCCAAACAATCAGATAATTATTGTTTACATTTCTTTTCCGTGGCTTCTCAGGAGAAAAATTCTGGGCAAAGAAAAATTTTCTAAAAATATCATAGTGACAGAACACGACTGAACTTTTAGCTCAGGGCAGATGTGAGGAACAGCAAAGGGGACACAACACAACCCAGCAGTGGGAGCCGGGTCATTGTGGGCTAATGGAAGGTGCTCACTGGCCTCTGACCCCATGAAATCCCAATTTTGACCCCACCATTCCCGAGTTTTCTCCCTGAGATGGAGGTGGAAGCTCCGGCCCCGCTGCCACGAGAGGGCTCTGCTCTGTCGGCAAGAGCCGAGTTCCACCTCCAGCCCCAGCGCTGCCTTATCCAGCCCCGTCAAAATCCAAAATTCCTCATTTCAGGCAGGAGCAGCATCTTCAGCTCCGGGTTTTTCTGGGGTGTGTGGATGATTTGAGGGGTCACAGGGCTGGCTGCTGTCTAACCTGCCTGTGGGGCTCCTTAAAGGACAATCTGGAGATGGTTTGTCCCTCCTGCATCTGCGTGTCACCCTCCTTGTCCCCATGCAGTCCCTTGGGCTGAGCTTCCTGAGTACAGAATGTGGGAGCTGCTCCCACAGGTTGGATGGATTCTCCCTTCTCCCCCCCACAAAATACTTATTAAAATGAAATCTGGCACAAGAAGACAGAGATCTAGGATGGTTTTTAAATATTATGTCTGCCTGTTTTTACTGCAAAAAGAATTCCAGGACTCTCAAGGAGTCTTTGCAGGGTGAGGACTTTGCAGAGCTCACCTGCCAGGTTTAGCTCTCGCCATTTTGAGTCACACCTGGAAGAGTTTTGCATTAATTTTGTGGACAGATTTTTAAATTAATAATAATAAATTAATAAATTTTAAATTAAACTTGTGGCTAGATGCCCCATCCTGCTGCATGCCATGGCAGCTCCTGCTCATGGGGGGCCAACCCTCACCTGTGACCCCCCCAGTTCCTGGGCTGGGGGTCACCAGTGTGTGACTGTTGAGGCACTGGGGGCTCTGGGATGGTGCCTTGCTCTCCCCCTCACTCCTCCTCCTCACCTTCACCCAGGCAAAGCTCTGAAATGCCACAAATGTGTGGCATCCAACGAGAACGACTGCAACCAGCAGGGATCCCACAGCTGCCCCCAGTACGCCGACGCCTGCTCCACCATCACTGCACCCAGTGAGCACCTGGGCTGGAGGGCTGGGGGGGAAAGGGGGAGGACCAGAGGGTCTTGGAGGGGGTCAGAGGGTCTTGGAGGGGGTTAAAGGGTCTTGAAGGGGATCAGAGGGTTTTGGAGAGGGTCAGAGGGTCTTGGAGGGGACTAGAGTGTCTTGGAGGGGGTTGGAGGGGCTTGGGGGGGGGGACTAGAGTGTCTTGGAGGGGATTGGAGGGTCTTGGAGGGGGCCAGAGGGTCTTGGAGTGGATCAGAGGGTCTTGGAGGGGCCCAGAGGGTCTTGAAGGGAGCCAGAGGATCTTGAAGAGGGTCAGAGGGTCTTGAAGGGATCAGAGGGTCTTGGAGGGGGCCAGAGGGTCTTGAAGGGATCAGAGGGTCTTGGAGGAGATCAGAGGGTCTTGGAGGGGACTAGAGTGTCTTGGAGGGGATCGGAGGGTCTTGGAGGGGGCCAGAGGATCTTGGAGGGGTCTAAAGGGTCTTGAAGGGACCAGAGGGTCTTGGAGGGGACCAGAGGGGCTGAGAACCAGAGGGTGAGGAGAAGCAGGGGACCTGAGGCAGAGCAGGAGGCGGCTTCTACTTGTGGGGAGGAGAGAGATGCGTTAATTCCGCCCCCGCGCCGCGCTGAGAGGTTCTTCCTCCTGCGCCGGTGAAACCCGCGGTTCCCGGCAGTGCCTGACCCTCTGTCACCTCGCCTTTCCTCGCAGACAGCATCATTAAATCCTGCTCCTACAAGTCCTTCTGTGACCAGGCTCGGCGCGGCGGCTCCGGCGGGGCCACCGTGCGCTGCTGCTTCAGCGA
>NW_005054535.1:742149-743580 GCF_000277835.1 Geospiza fortis | reverse complement strand
CAGCTGTGCCGTGATTGCCCATTAATTAGAAACAACCACATGAGACCAATCACAGATTCACCTGTTGCATTCCACAGCAGCAGATAACCATTGTTTGCATTTTATCCCTGAGGCCTCTCAGCTTCTCAGGAAGAAAAAATCCCAAGAAAAGGATTTTCATAAAAAGTTGTCTGTGACAGTTTGGCTTCTGGTGCCACCCCGGTGGGCTTTGCTAGGCAGGGATTCCCTCCCCACTGGTCCAACAGAGACATTTTTGGGCTGCTGTCTGCAACCTGAGGCTGTGGAGGGAGACATGGGGGAGAAGTGACCGTGTGCACAGGGGTTCTTGGATGAGGGAAGAGACGAGGATCTGACTCCATGTTTCAGAAGGCTTGATTTATTATTTTATGATATACATTACATGAAAACTATACTAAAGGAATAGACGAGAAGGTTTCATCAGAAGGCTAGCTAAGAATAGACTAGAGTAGGAAAGAATGATAACAAAGGTTTTTGGCTTGGCTCTCTGTCCGAGCCAGCTGGACTGTGATTGGCCATTAATTAGAAACAACCACATGAGACCAATCACAGATGCACCTGTTGCATTCCACAGCAGCAGATAATCAATGTTTGCATTCTGTTCCTGAGGCCTCTCAGCTTCTCAGGAGGAAAAATCCTAAGGAAAGGATTTTTCAGAAAATCTCATGGCCACACCGCACGGGGCTCTGGCTGCTGCTGGAATCCCCAAAGCTCCTGTGGCAGAGACGTGCCCTGTCCCGGGCTTCCCTCATCTGCTGATGGGGTATCTCAGTGAGTGCCAGGGGCTTGCACCCGCACAGATTAGAGCAGAAAAACTCATTGGAGAGTCCGGGAGAGCTGCCAGGCTCTGGGAAGGAAGGCAGAGCAGCGCTGTGAGTCGCTGCCGTGTGACCGTGCCCGGAACCCAGCGGGTCACAAGGGCTGCGAGAGGAACCTCGGTGTGAAAACCCTCAAACAGTTCAGTGTTTGCAAAGGGAGGGATGGGGAGAGGAGGAGGGCTCGGGACCTCCAGGATGGCAGGAGAAGGCAGCGATGGGACAGGGGCTGCGGGTGGCCGTGAGCGAGATCCCTGCGCTGCCTTGGTTTTGCTGTAAATCTTCTTCTGCACCGGGATCGGTTCACCGCGCCGGGAGAAAGTGCGTCGGGGCCAGACGGAGTTTCGGAGAGAAAGTGGGGCTTCCCCGGGGGCAGCGGGTGTTTCCTGCTCCCAAATCCACCCTGCAACAGCCTCCCCAAGAGATGCTCTTGCAGGAATCGCCAGCTGGGCGGCTCATCGCTGTCAGTGCCAGCCTCAAGCACAGCCCGAGTGGTTTTGTGCCGGGCCTGGGGGGATTCACCGGGAATGGGGTGAATTCTCCGCCTGGAGGACGCAGAGGACCCACAACAGGCTGGCACCGGGAGGGCACCGGGCTG
>NW_005054535.1:728623-740228 GCF_000277835.1 Geospiza fortis | reverse complement strand
GCCCTGCCCCGGGAATGCTGCAGGCACCGTCCTCGCCCAAACTCTGTGCGGTTGGAGGCAAGCATGTGGTGGGGATCATCGGTTTGGGGCTACTCTGTGTGTTCTCCGACTCTTTGTGGCTGATTAAGCGCTGTATGCAGCCTCCTCCCGACAGGCTGATGGTTTCATTAAGGCCAAGGTCTGCAATTAGTAGGAGCGAGTCGCTGGGCGTCTGTCTCGTGGGTCGGGACAGACGTGGGAGCAAACTCTGCAAGCGCAGGCGAGAGGAAGCGCTGCTGCAGCCGGAGCACCGGGCAGCTCCCAGCCCTCCCAGAACAGAGGGAGGCTCATCCAGGTGTGACAGAGGAGGAGGAGGAGGACGCTGTGGCTGCCCACAGGCGCGCTGGCTGCTGCGGAGGGAGGTGCCGAGGCGATGTGATGCTCCAAATGCCGGCTCTCCCATGGCCTCGGCTTTTTCTGCTGCCCTGCTGGGACAGAGCAGGGCACAGGCAGCCGTGACCGTGCAGGGGCATCCTGAGGTGCTTCCTGGAAAGTCTGCCTGGGTGGCTGCACACGAGGCCTCTGAGCCACCCTTGGGTGCTGCACGGACAGTGCCCTGCACCTCCTGCCGGTCCCTGGGGAGCACTTCCCTTTGGCCCAGGCAGGCAAGGGGGTGGTTTTGCTGTAAAACTCCTTCTGCAGCCCAATTGCTTGTCGTGTCATTCACTGAGTCAGGAAAGGGGTGTCTTTTGTGGTGGGATATTGTGATTTAAAAAGCTGGCAAGTCAGTTGCTTCAGAGGTAGGAGAGTCCTGGAAGTCTCTGATAGGCTTCACTGGGAAATTGAGCATTTTCTGACCCTCCTGGATTTCCTTAGCACAGCTGGAGATGCTCCTTTTATCCTTTTCTTATGGAAAAGTGCAGTTCTTTGGTGGCTCCAAAGAGAGACCATTTGTGTTCTGTGGGCGGTGGGATGTGAGGGAACAGGAACCTGGCTGACTTGGTGCAGGGTGTGGGGCAATCCCAATCCCCTCTGCCCACAGGTTTGGGCATCTCCAAGTGCAGCCTGAGGTCGGTGAGCACAGTAGGGATGATTTTATAATGAAGGATGGTGGTGGGGGGGACATGGAGACTCAGATGAGCCCATTGTAATGAAGGATGGTGGTGGGGGGACATGGAGACCCCAAGAGGTGTCCCATGGGGCTGGGGGCTCATCTCTGTGCTGCCTGTGGCACATTCTGCTCCTTCCTCATCCATCTCCTAAGCAGAAATCTCCAGAGCTTTGTTGTCAGCAGAAGGAAGGGTTTATGAGGTTTGGTCTGAACGTGCTGGTGTGGTTGAAGGTACCTAGGGTTTGTCTTTCCATGTGCTTCCCCACCACAAAAATAACCCCACAAAAAAGCTGTGAGCCTTGAAGTGCCCACACAAACCCTTGTGCCAAGGCACTGTTGTTGGTCTAAAACGCTCTTTCCTCCTGCAGCAGCATGGTCCCCATGATACCCATCTCTGAAATGGTGGTGGTAGCAGCAGGTTGTCTTGTTTTCTGCCTCCTCTACCTTTGCAGCTGCACCCCAGCTCTTGCACAACCCTCACCTCCCCGGGCCCCACTCCACTGCAGCTCAAAAATAGTATTTCCTCCTTTTGCTGCATGAGTTCTTTTATTTGTGCAGCTCTGCTTCTGGCACCTGCGTGATCACCACTCACTCTCCTGCCAGACAAACCACACTGGGTTCACTCACATCCTTTGGGTAACGGCTGCTCTCATCCCTGCCCTCCACCCTGTGCCCTGGGCAGGGGGACACATCCTGCACCCCCGGACCCCTTGGTGCTGGTTCTGCTCCCCATACAGGGCTGGGAGTGATGATGGTGCTCCTACAGCAACCCAGGGGGTTTGAAGGATCCCTCCAGGGTGGGAGGTGCTGGTTCTGCTCTCCATTCAGGGCTGGGAGTGATGATGGTGCTCCTACAGCAGCCTAGGGGGTTTGAAGGATCCCTCCTGGGTGGGAGGTGCTGGTTCTGCTCTCCATTCAGGGCTGGGAGTGATGATGGTGCTCCTACAGCAGCCTAGGGGGTTTGAAGGATCCCTCCTGGGTGGGAGGTGCTGGTTCTGCTCCCCACGCAGGGCTGGGAGTGATGATGGTGCTCCTACAGCAGCCCAGGGGGTTTGAAGGATCCCTCCAGGGTGAGGGGCAGAGCTGGGGAGGGTCCATGCCCCTGGCAGAGCTGGGGACACAGCGCGGCCCTGCTGGGATGGGTCATTGTTTTCCCTGCTGACTCGACATCCTGGCTGCAGGGATTTTCTGCTGGAGTTGCAGATTGTTCCCCGTTTCCTGGGAGTGTGCTCAGGCTCTCTCTCTCTTTGGGATTATTGTTCACCACGGTTCTCAGGGGTCTGGTGTCTCGTGGCAGATGCTTTGTGGCTGCTCTGGCCTCTCTCGTGGGGTTTGGTGGCTCTGGGGGCTGCCAGTGGTGGGTTGGATGTTGTCCCACCAGAGAGCTCAGCTGTGGCTGAGTGGCTGTGCTGGCATCCTGGAACACCTGGGACAGGTAGGGTGCTATGGATGTGGGGGCAGAGCACCCACCTGCCCCTGCCTGCCCCCATCCATGACAGGGTGATGCCAGAAGGAGCCCGGCATGCCGTACCTGGACCGACAGAACCGGATCTGTGGCTTCCTGGACATCGAGGAGAATGAGACCTGTGGCAAGTTTCTGCGGAGGTATTTCATCCTGGACACCCAGGCCAACCACCTCCTGTGGTACATGGACAATCCTCAGGTGGGCACGTCCCCAAAGCTGGCAGTGAGTGTGTGGGCACATCCCTGTTGGGGAAGATGGAACAGCAAAGCCTTATAAATATGATAGTCTGGAAAAAGATTTGGAGAATATAGAAACTATAAGTGAGATGGAGATGAAAGCAAGCTTTGAGATCCCTCAGTTACTGAACAACTGGAAAACAATGGTGTGGCTGGCTGAAGGTGATCCCCTTTTGATGGAACAACACCCTCTGCCTGCAGACAGCTCCAAGGGTCAGAGCAGACCCTACAGCTTGGCAGAAAGGGTCTAAAGAGTAGGTTTTAAGGTTTAAAACTGAACACAATATGGCAATGTAATGATTCTTACAGGCTGTATGTAAATCCTATAGGATTTGTATCTTGTACTAGATTGGTTAGTGAGAATTAGAATATTCAACACAGAAGAAGATTTATTGTATTGTAATGAGAACTTCACTCTTTTACCCTTTTTACCCTCTTATGCTTTTGCTCTCTTGCCTCTCTTTCTCTCACCCTCTCATCCTCTCTCCCCCTCTCTTCTCTCAGCCTGCTCTGAGCTGTGCCTGGCAGCTCCCAGCAGGGCCCTGCACCCAGGCCCTTTGCAATAAACCCCAAATTCCACCACCTGGCTTCAAAGATCTCTCGTGTCCGTCCATCCCGACCATCCCACCCCCTGATGCTCCTACACATCCCACCTCCCTGCAGCAGGCATCTCCCCTAGGTCTCCCCAGGCCCCTTCCTGCTGTGTCAGTGTCTCCCATGACCAGGCTCCAGCCCTTCTGTGACCTCTGTGGTTTCCAGGAGTGTCCCAAGGAAGCACAGCAGGGCTGCTCCCACCGCTGCGGGGTCTGGGCTGAAGCAGGTGCAGGACAGGGAAGTGGCTGAGGATGGCAGCTGCTGCCTGAGCTCAAGGGCACAAACGACAGGCTGGATTGCCCCTGCCACCTTCTCCCTGTCATTTACCTCCCACTGCTCTCCTGTGTGTTGCAGAACCTGGCCATTGGAGCAGGTGCTGTCGGATCCCTGCAGCTGACCTATATCTCCAAGGTAATGTTGGGGTGGGGCACAGGGAAGGTGAGTGCTCCCTGCTTTCCCCTTATCCCTGTGCCATTCCCAGGAGAGGCCACGGCTTGCCCTGGAAGCACCCAGGGCCAGCTCCTGGTCCTGCCTGGGCTTGTGACCCTGGGAAGAAGCCTGAGCAGGGCTGTGGAAGCAGGGAGGGACCCACGGCACAAAGATCCTGGAGTGGCACGGGACAGGGCGCAAGGCTGGCCTGGAGGAGGAAGAGGAACTGCTCAGCTGTGAGGAAGGACATGGGGTGGCCAGGACCGAGTGGGGACAGGAATGTGGCATCGGTGTGAGCTGGGCAATCAGCTGAGCAGTGCTTCAGGAGCTCTTCCCTAGCTCAGAGGGCAGTGCCCTGAAGGATGAGACCTTCTGGAAAGTCACTTGTGTGTCTCAGGGGGGTTATCCAGTCTCCTAGGGAAGGCAGGAGCAGTGCAATAAGCACCAATTGTTGCCGGGCTGGTGCCTGAGAGAGAGAACAGAGCTGAGCAGAGCTGTGGCTGTGTGTGGAGAGTGGAGCTGCTGCCATCCTCCTCCTCCTCCTGCCAGTGGCCCCTCAGCTGCTGGGGGGGGGGGGGGGGGCTGGGGGCCCCCAGGGTGGTTCTGCCCCCCCCAAGGTGGGCGGGTTGCTGAATCATGATTTATAAATTAAGCACAGATGAAGCAATGCTGGGAGGCCGAGCCTTCCCCATTTTGGAAAGAGCCTCACAAATTACATAGGTTTTAGTTTAAATGAAAATCGCTGCAGGACAGCATTTGGTCACAAACTGCGGGGTTGGGTTCTGTCAGTGGCTGGAACTACCAACAGTAAATACACCAGAAAAAGGGAGGCTTGCTTGAGAAAACATATTTAAAGCATTATGGACTGGCTTTGAAGGAGGAGGACTGTCAGAATAAATACTCCACGAATGTTGTTTGTGGAGCCTCAAGGAATATTATTCTTATATAAATGATTCCTACTCTTCAGGGAAAAACCACCACTATTTTCCCTCAATTCCCTTAATTGCTGATGAGAGTGACTGTGTTAATCCAGGAGAATGGATGTTTTCAGGTCCTTTGAAAGCTTTCTGTCCTCTGCTGTGCAGCTCAGCCAGCGCCTGAGGGGATGCAGAGGATGAAAGTCCTGGCTCGGTGCTGACCTTCCCCTGGGACCCAGCGCCCTGTGCTGCATGTGCTCTGACACGGGCCAGTTCCCTTCAGCTCCACAGCTGTGCTGCAGCTCCAGCTGCCCCCATGGGTGTGGGGTCCCGCTCAGGGGTCCTGGCTGGGCTGGCAGAGCCCAGGCAGGGAGCAGGATGGGTGGGTGGGCACTCCCAGCTTTTCTGCCCACCATTGGCACGTGCTGTTATCTCTTATTTTTTCCCCTGTGTTGCTCCGTCACAGGTTAGCATTGCCACCCCAAAACAGAAGCCTAAAACTCCGTTCTGCTTTGGTAAGTGAGTGGGATCTCGGTGGGCTCAGGAGGGTGACAGCCTCCCACAGGAAGCTGCAGTGTGGGTGCCCCATGAACTCCTCTGAATCCTTCTCTCCTTGTCCCTCCTCCTCTGGCAGTTATCAACGCTCTCTCCCAGCGCTATTTCTTGCAAGCCAGTGACCAAAAGGACCTGCAGGACTGGGTGGAGGCACTGAACAGGGCCAGTAAGATCACGGTAGGTTACTTCATGCTCCTCTCAATTGTTCCTTCCACCATCCCCAGGGATCCTTATGGCTGAGGTTTATTTGTGTGTCTTCCTTCACCCTCCCAGCCCAGCTGTGGGGGACAGCAGCTGTGCCCCAGGAAGGTCCTGTGGGAGCCATCCAGGCCCTCCTCCTCCTCCTCCCGTTGCTCCTGCTGGCTGGGATCTGGCCTCACTGTGGCTTTCTAAAGCTGGCTTTTTTGTGCTTCAGTAACTTATTTATTCAGTTTTTATTCTCCCTGGAATGCCAGCTCTTGTGATGAGGCAGCGAATCACTGTGGGGCACGGCGAGGCACATCCAGAGGGGTTCATCTGCCATCTCCTGTGCTGTGCTGCTGTGCTCACAGGGCCGTGAGCTGATGGGCACTGACCCGGTGCCTGCTGCTCCTGGCAGTGTGGGATGTGCCCTGCTCCCTCCTGGGCACCACCAGGGCCTGGGCTGGGGGCTCCAGGATGGCTTCTGCCTGCATATGGGGGTCCCTGGGAAAGGGCTGGGGGCTTCTGCTGGAGGGGCTTCTTCTGGGGGCTCACCTGCAGTGAGCAGTGGGGTATTGTAAATCCAAGGTGAGTCTGACGAAGAGGAGAGAGAATGATGCATCTGACTCCATCATCAGAAGGCTAATTAATTATTTGATTATACTATACTATGTACTGTGACTGTTCACAGGGGTCCTTGGATTGGGGAAGAGACGAGGATCTGACTCCATGTTTCAGAAGGCTTGATTTATTATTTTGTGATATTTATAACATTAAAACTATACTAAAAGAATAGCAGAAAAGGTTTCATCAGAAGGCTAGCTAAGAATAGAATAGGAAAGAATGATAACAAAGGTTTGTGGCTCGGCTCTCTGTCCCAGCCAGCTGGGCTGTGATTGGCCATTAATTAGAAACAACCACATGAGACCAATCACAGATGCACCTGTTGCATTCCACAGCAGCAGATAATCAATGTTTACATTTTGTTCCTGAGGCCTCTCAGCTTCTCAGGAGGAAAAATCCTAAAGAAAGGGTTTTTCATAAAAGATGTCTGTGACATTGTACATTGTACCTAAACTGAATCTGCCCTGCACTCACCCTTGCTCACAACTGCTCACACTGCACTCATCTCTGATTCTCTCGTGCCTGTCCCATGACAGTCCCACACACACACCTGGCCCTGACAGGCCAAGGGAACAAAACCTCCTCACTTTGGGTAACCAATCTCCATATTGCATTCTACTTTAGCACAGCAAGCGAGATCAGAATTGTGTTTTCCTTCTTCTCTGCTTGTCTCACAGCTTCTCTCTGTTCAGAGGGCGTGTGAATACCACAGTAGGGTCAATGCATAATGTGAACAGTTTTATTAGGTCGTGCACTGATGCGTGTTGTTTATGGGCTGTAAACTAAATGTAAGGAAAAGTGATGTAAACAGTTTGATTGGGGCCTATCCATGGGTTTTTTCTTTAAAATCCCTGGAGTGCCATGGTGTAGTCTCTGTGGGAAACTCATCTGCAAGATCAGACCTAGCTTGTGTTTTCTTTCTTTGTGTGCAAATACATTAAGTGTGACAACCTTTGCACCTGCAGCTGCCACCGTGCTCTGGCTCGTGCCTTCTCTTTCTTGGCCACAGACTCCATGTCCAGAGCTGTGGCCAGAGCCTGCCTGGGCTCTGTGTCTGGCTGTGCTGTCAGCAGTGTCCTCCAGGGTCGCTGCCTCTGGGGCAGGGGGATTCTGCCGGGCTGGCAGAGCTGGGCTGACAGGAGAATAATGAGATGCATCTTCTGCTTCTGCAAGAAGCCGTGGTGCTTTCCATGGCCTGATTTCGGCCAGCCCTTCCCCACTCTGGCTGTGTCCCAGCTGGCCAACTGGCTCTTCCAGCCCTTCAGGGAGGAGCTGTCCCTGGCTGGATGGGAAATCCAGGGATGTGGTGCTGCTGCTGCCGCTCTGGGGGAAGGCAGTGAGGGATGGCGTTAGGCAGCTGAAGTGCAGGGATGGGAAGGGAAACTGGTTTTCATTGCTTTTTACTAAACTGCATTTGCTTTTTACTAAACTTACTTGGAAACTGCCCTTTCTGTCCAAGGGAAGGAGCAGGGAAGGGAGAGGGGAGGATGGCAGTGCTGGGAGCTGTGTTGCTGCAGCCCAGCCTCTGCCCAGGGATGTGGGGCCACTCAGGGGGGCCACAGCCAGCTCTGGGGTCACAGCAGTGCCTGGCCTCGTTAGCCAGCCCCAGCTCCTCATTAAGCCTGGCTGTAAATGGAGCGGGGACAATTAAAGGAGCAAGTGTCCCACAAACTCACTGAGCTGCAGAGGCGAATCACAGGCGCCTGTGAAGGGATGCTTTAATCACTGAGCTCCTCTCATCTCTCCTCTGGGTGGCTCCTGCTGCCCAGGGGGTTCCACACCCTCCCTAACTGGGGTGCTTGGCCAGGAGTTGTTTTCTGAAGGGCTGTGGCTGCATTAGGCAGAGATGGGGTGCCCAGCACGGTCACCCTGTGCCCCTCATCCCTTCCTTTCCCCCACAGGTGCCAAAGGGTGGCAGCGTCCCGCCGGCCACAGAGATCACAAAGCCTCCAGTGGTGCCCCAGGCCCAGGAGAGGAAGCCCCAGGTGGCCTACAAAACTGAGATTGTTGGGGGGGTGGTGGTCCACACGCCCATCTCCATCAACCAGGTGAGCTGGTTTGCACTTTCAATCCTGGAAGCACTGTGCCTGCAAAGCCTTTCCTCTGCAGGCAGGAATGGCTGCTCTGAGCACCCTGATCGCCTTTGCTTTGTCTCACTCTGAAGTGTGATGAGATGAGGGGGTGTGAGAAGGAGAAGGTCATGAATCTGCTCGGCTTCCTGGCTATCACCATCCACCCACCCACGTGTCTTGGGCGCAAATCCTCTTTAGGTACCCAGGGCAGAGGAGCCCTGTGTCTGGTGTCCCCAGCACAGCAGCCATAGGGACTGTCCCAGGGCTGGTGGCACCTCTTGCTGTGGCTCTACATCCCCTTCCCTGGCACGCAGCTGGGTGTGCACGTGGCCATCAGCATCTCCCATGTTTGGGCACTTGTCCAGCTCCGGGTCTCACTTCAGCTCTTATCAGTGGCAGCACTAAAAATAGAGTGGAGAATTAGATCATTGCAGCAGTCTCTGCTGGCAGATGCTTTTAACACTTCCCTGGCCACGGGGATTGGCGGGATGCAGAGGTGCACGGAGGGCTGTGGGGTGCAGAGGGGTTTTTTGGAGGTGGTGCATCAGCTGCCAGAATATTTCCGTGCTCTTGCTGCTTCCCCCGCCTCTCACCCGTGTGAAATGGCCATTCCCCTGCTGCAGCTTCCTGGGTGTGTCTGTGGTTTCCTGGCTGTGCTGCTGCAGGACTGCAGAGGGGAGTCCCACGCACAGGAGCATCACCCCAGCCCCGAGGTGTGTGACACTCCTGGCTGCTGGAGTGTCCCCACCTCTGCTCTGGACACCACCAGTGCCATGCCCAGCAGAGCTGGCACAGCCCTGGCTCGGGGTGTGGGTGCCATCCCCATGGTGGTGCTGCAGCTGTGCTGCACTGCTCTCTGCAGGGCTGGGCAGCGCTTTGAGGCAGACAAAAAGCTGCTGCTGTGTCCTGGGGACACGGAAGCAGCTGAGGAAGGTGCTGGGGGAGGGCAGGTTCACCCAAACCACAGTCTCCCTGCTGTGGCGCCATATAAGGCTGGCAGTGGCTGCCATGGCAATGCTCACACCTCAGCCCAGGGAGGAAGGGCTCTGAGGGATGGGGAAGAAGCTGAATGCAGAAGATGTTCCATCTCAGCCATCCTCGGTGCTGCTGGGGTGGGTCTGGCCTTTGGGGTGACTGGGATGTGCTCAGGGGAGCCAGGGCTGGGTGCTGGGCACGTGGTCATGACCGCAGCCCCTTTGTGCTCACAGCACTGAGCACTGCACTTGGGAGGGACAGCTTCCCTTCCTGAACTCCAAACACCCAAGTATCTGTGGGAGAACTTGGCTCTGAAAATGAGAATCAGAGACTTAATGGCTTTTCTGAGCAATTTATTCCCGTGGTATATTGCCTTCTCTAAAGCGTTCCTTCCCAGCTTGTGTTTGTCTGGTGGTTCTTGTTCTCCTCATACCTTCAGTGGGGCATTTGAGTCACCTCTGAGCCAGGCAGGTGGGCTCTGTTAACTCCCCTGCTGCAGGGGATTACCTTCAGCCCTCAAATTGCTTCTCTGCAGCCCTTCTCATTTCTTTTTTTTAACGCATGGTTGCAAAAGGTGGAATAGCACCAGGGAGCTGCACACAGTGTGAGAACATCAGCTCTGCCTCATTCCCTGCCCGTGTTCAGCACTGCCACGAGCCCTTGGCTCACACACTTCACTCAGGGCTTGTGTCAGGTGGCTTTTCCCTGCAGCTGGCTGTCCTGGCTGCCTCCCTGCTGACGGTGGCTGTGTTCTCTCTCTGCAGGACGGGGAGGGCAGCGAGGTGGGCACACACCCTCTGCTGAGGCGCTCACAGAGCTACATCCCCCCCTCGGCCACCAAGCCCCCAGCCGGGCCAGCCCCGCTCAAGAGCGGCTTCTGTGTCAAGCAGGGCAATGTGGTGAGTGCCAGGCACGGGCTGGGGCTGCTCTGGGGGTGCTCTGGCTGCAGGACCTCCACAGAGAGTGGCAGGGCTGAGCATTGAATCTCCTGCTCTTTTCCAGAGGAAGAGCTGGAAGCGGCGGTACTTTGTTCTGGATGAGTTTTCCATCAGTTACTACAAGTGTGAGCAGGTGAGCAGCTCCCCCAGGACCCCAGCAGGGCTCTGGCACCTCCTCCTCCTCCTCTGGAGGAGGCACATGCCAGCTCTGGGGCCAGCCAAGCCCAGCACTGTCTCCTCTCACCTCTGCAGGACAAGGAGCCTTTGCGTTCGATTCTCTTGAAAGATGTTTGCAAGACCCACGAGTGCCTGGTCAAGTCTGGGTAATGCTTCCACCCATATTTCCCTGCCCTGGCCCCAGGCTGGCTCAGGCCACAGCAGCCAGAGGGAGCTTGGCCTGCTCCAGCTGTTCTTGTGTGGTATTTTCAGTGTCCCCTGTCTGAGGAGGAAGGAAATGAATCCTACTCCATGTTCTTAGAAGGCTAATTTATTATTCTATTCCATTCCATTCCATTCTATTCTGCTATACTAAAACTATACTAAAGAATAGAGAAAGGATACTTACAGAAGGCTAAAAAGATAATGAATAATAAAGAAAAACTAAGGCTAAAAACTCTACTAAAGAATAGAGAGAGGATACTTACAGAAGGCTAAAAAGATCCCAATGAGATCCAAGGTTTGCCTTCAATATGTTCCTCCCTGGTACACACGATGGCTGCTGGGGTGTGACTGTCTCTTTCCCACTGTTTCTAGTGACCTCCTGATGCGAGACAACCTTTTTGAAATCATAACGAGCTCCAGGACCTTTTACATCCAGGTGAGCAGCTGAGGCCAGGATAATTTTTGGGGCAGAAAGTTCAGCTCTCAAGAAATGGGCTGTTCCCCACAGCCCTTCAAGAGTGGACATGAGCAGATGGGGCTGTAACACAGAGTGTGAGGGAGAACTGTGGGGGATTCCTTTCTCCCTTGGGATTATTTATAATAGAGGCTGTTTGTGGGGGACAACCTTTCTGAAATCATAACGAGCTCCAGGACCTGTTACATCCAGGTGAGCAGCTGAGGCCAGGATAATTTTTGGGGCAGAAAGTTCAGCCCTTCACCAGTGAACACGAGCAGAGGGGGCTGTAATGCATGAGTGTGAGGGAGAACTGTGGGGGATTCCTTTCTCCCTTGGGATTATTTATAATAGAGGCTGTTTGGGGGAGCAGAGCTGAACTTTGGCAATGCCAGGACAGCTGAACCTCACTGGGGCTGCTGTGTTTGCAGGCAGACAGCCCCGAGGAGATGCACAGCTGGATCCGGGCAATCACAGCCGCAGTGCAGGCCCTGAAAACCCGCCCCAGGGTAGGTGACAGACTTTCAATTTCACGTTTAGTGTCAAATAGAGACTATGCCAACATGCAAGACATTTATTCAGCAGATATCTGCCCTGTCCCTGCAGGAGATGTCCTTTATGAGATCCACCTCCGTGGCCAGGCCCGGCGGCGCCTCGGGCCCCTCACAGGCGCGGCCGTCGGCGGAGGAGCGGCG
>NW_005054535.1:724968-728613 GCF_000277835.1 Geospiza fortis | reverse complement strand
CAGCCCCTCAAGGAGAAACCGTTCGCCTTCGACCTGGACGATGAAAGCATCCGGACCTCTGATGTCTGAGCCTCCCCGGGGTCCCTGTGGGGCGGTTTGGGGCATGCAAAGTGCTCCCTTCCCTCCGGCACAGCCTTTCCCTGCGATGCAGGATCTGTCTGCACACACCCTGCTCTGCGGGGCGTGGGGTCCCTGGCTGCTCCTGCCCAGGCCTGGCCCCGCTGGTTCCACGTTTGGAAGGTGCTTCTGGGCGCTGCTGGCGCTCGCTGTGCAGGGCAGGAGGTGCTGGGGACCAGCACGAGGGGACATCTTCTGCAATTGCATTGTTTCCCCCACAAACCAGGTCTGGAGGAAGTGGCAGGAGGTTTTGAAGGCGTGACACGGGGAGTGTGGCCTTTCTTGTGTTTGTAAAATGTTTCTCTCCTCGTTTCTGCTGCTCAGACTCCCCAGGGCAGAGCTGGGAGCCACCAGCTTGCAGCTGCCCACACAGGGGACTCACTGCAGCTTCCCCTTACAGTGACTTATTCCCTCAGAGACCGGATCTTCCCACTGCCCACACAAAGGTTTATCAGCAATCTGCTGGCTTTTAATTATGTCTCTTTATACCTGTGGCTCCTGTTGGACCCAGCCTGGGCAGGTGCTCAAGCCCTCCAAAGGCTTTTGGTACTTCCTGAGCATGAGCCAGGGCAGGCAGCCGGAGCAACAGTGGCTCCCAGGTGGGAGCATCCTCAGGTGTGACGTTGGTTTGGCACTACTCACACCTGGGCACAGGTAGCTGTGCCAGATGGTGAAGGGCTTTTAGTAAAAAGCAATGAAAACCAGCCCTGATGGAGCTGGGCAGACTTGTCCGGCCAACTCCCTCACTGCCTGCCCGAGATGGAAAGCAGCAGGAGTTTCTAGAGCAATGTGAATCGTCATTTCCATAACCAAATGAGCTCCTGTAGGTGTGATAAATAGTGTGTAGAAAGTTCAGGTGTTCCCTTGGTGGAGATCTGATACCTTCACCCCACAAGTGTGTGCAATCCCCGCGTGCCGAGCCAGAACTCAGCTCCCCTTTCACTTCCCTGGCTGTGACACATGCTCTGCTCTGCAAGCTCAGCCCAGTGTGTTCCCCAGGAGCAGAACATCTGGGCTGTCCCAGCCCTTTTGGGGCCTCCAGCTGTTTGACAGCTGTGCCTGAGCCTTGATTAGCCTGACTGACCTCAATGTGATGCCAGTTGTACCTTCCTGCCTCAGTCCCCGTGGGGCTGCTGTGGGGTGGGCATGGCACAGGTACCTCCCTGCTGCTGGGGAAGGCAGGAATGGGGTCCCTCAAGTTCAGGAGGAAGAAAGTCTCAAAGGGGATTTTGTGCTGAAGAACACAGACACCGTGAAAATGAGTGGGAATCAATGCAAACGGTACAGGGGCGAGTGTTAATGTTATTTAATTGTAGCTACCTAGATCCTGCTGTTCCTTTTTCTGCTCCTTTTTGCTTTGTTTGCACTAGAGTTTGAAACTTTCATTTTTTTAGGCTGACTTGCTGTTTGGCTCCTAACACTGTTTCAAGAATGTTTTAGTAGTTTTGGCAAGCCCATCCATCAGAGAGTTGCAGCGTTGTGATCTCAGTTTTGGAGAGCAGGGAACGCAGAGGGATGATGGTTCTTTTGTGCAAGGCCTTGGAACCACAGACTCCTGAGTATTCCTGGTGCTGGATAATTGCACAGTTTCCTCAGGCCTGGGAAGGTAAAGCAGAGGATTGTTGCACAATTAAGGTAATTATCCAGGAGCAGAAACTACCAGTGGCTCCAGCAATATTGCAACATTCCTCTTGCTGGTTCCCACCCTCCTGCATCCCTAGGACAGCAGAGAGGCTGAAGGTGAGGTTCAAACAAGTGTGGAGCTCAGCTGGGCTCCAGAGCCATCCAGAGCACAGCTGGTGTTGGGAGGGAGGGATTTCCCTCCTGTTCCAAAGTGCTGGGTGGGTGCAGCCAGACCTCGATGGAGCTTTGTGGTTATTTTAAAGCAAACTGGTTTCTCCTCAGCTCTGCGTTTGCTCCTGGCATCCCCCTGGGACTGCTCCCTCCTGTGCTCTGGGGCTTTGCTGGGGGTGCTGCAGATTCGGGGTGCCTTGTGGAGGGCAGAGCAGTGGGAGAGAGGGGTTTGCTATTCCCACGTGGTTCCAGAAGTTTCTGGAAGTGCTGGCTGGGGATTCCAAGTGCTCTTAGGGCTGGGGCAGTGCTCATGACTCCCGGGGTGGGGGCTCCCTGCCTCCCACCCCTCGCCTGTACATGCTGCAATGCCCTTTCTCCCCTGTGTTTTTAAATAAAGAAGGAAATCCCAGTTATGTCCATTTGCACTGTGTGTTTTGGGTCACGCTGTCCCCACCAGGGTGGGGGGACAGGGTGCAGCAGCTGGGGAGAGCCCAGGAGCACTGCTGGCTGCTCCCCATGCTCAGGGTGCTGCTGCCCTGCACAAGTGCATGGTGAGGGCAGGGACATCACAATTCCTTCTGGACCAAGGTCCTAAATGTTCCCTGGGGAGGAGGGAAGCTGCTGGACCAAGGTCCTGCTGTGAGCTGGCAGTGGGAGGCCGGAGACATGGGAGCTGTTAATGATAGTGGGCTTTTTGCACGTTATTTTTTATTTTGTTTTTCTTTCTGAGTCACTGCAGAACTTTTTCCCCTCCATGGACTTTCCAGCCCTGTTGTTCTGCTGAGGAATGGCATTTTCAGGACAAAGCTGCCCCCTGCCCCCCACCCAGTTGAAGCTGCCAAACTGTGAGCGTGTGTTTGCTGTTTTATCTCAAATATGCTGGACATTTGCATACACAGATTTTGTGTCTGGCTCTGGCTGGGACTTGTTGCAGCTTCCTTTTCCCATTTTATTCAGCTTGGTAAGTTTTTAACCTGCAGCTGCTGGGGCTTCCTCTTTCGAGTGTGAGGTTCTTGCACCCTTTGTGTGCTGCAGGTGCCCTGTGCTGGGGCTGGAGCACCCAAAGGGTGCCTGGCACACTCAGGAGCTGCCCCACGGCACCTCTGGCCCCTTCCCAGCTCCCTGACTGCTCCCAGATGTCAGGTGGCCCATGACCCCATGGCCTGCATCTCTGTGTGGCTGTGATCTACTAATCCCCAAAGTACGTGCAGTCAGCTTCTTCCAGATTTTATTGTTTGTTTGTTTGACTCCCTGTGTTTGCAAGCTCTGATTTCTGAAGCTGTCACTATGTGCAGTGGGAAGCCAGATTATTTTAAACAAGCAAAATACATCCTGAACAACTTTGTGTCCAAGGTCGGTACAGAGTCATTATCAAGAGTAACTGTGCACCCTGAGTTCTGTAAGTCCAGTTTGTGCCAGGCTGGTGCTGGGAGAAGGCAGAGGCACCCAGGGGCTGCAGGAGGACCAGCCCTGCCCCTCCTCAGTACACGGTGCACCAGTTGCTGCCATCACTGGGCATCAGCCCCCCGGTGATGAGCAGAATCAGATCCACAAACCACCAGATGCCCAGGCCCCCCAGGGTCAGCAGCTTCCCCACGGCGGTGCCGGTGTGGCCCAGGCAGAACCGATCCACTCCGAAGCAGCCCAGGAAGAAGGAGTAGAGCAGCGTGGTGATGAAGTAGTGTCCGGTGTACCTGCGAGAGAACATGCGGCGGGGTCAGCGAGTGTCAGCGC
>NW_005054535.1:723494-724182 GCF_000277835.1 Geospiza fortis | reverse complement strand
CGCGCGGCTCTCGGGACCGAATCCCGAGGCCGTACCGGCTCAAATGGGGCCCAGCCGGGGCCGAACCGGCTCAAACTTGGCCCGACCGGGGCCGAACCGGCTCAAATGGGGCCCAGCCGGGGCCGAACCGCCTCAAACGGGGCCCAGCTTGGACTCTGGGATCCCGGGACCCCTCCCTCGGGGGCGCCCGCCGCGCTCGCCCGAAGAGCGGACACCCTTCGCACCGGGGAAGGGCTCTCAGGGGTCGGCGTTGCCGGTAACGGGCAGCGCGGTGGCTCAGCGACTGATTCCGTCCGAGCCGCCGTTGTGCTGCGCGGCTCTGTCCAGTGCCACCCGGCCCTGTGGGAATGGGAGGCAGCCCAGGTTCGGGTGTATTTGTGCTCTTTTCCCCAGTAAATTGACTCCACTTTGCCATTACTTGCTCCTAATGTAATGGGTTTGTCAGGTGTTTGGTCCTGGTTTTTCTGGAGGATGATGCAGAGCTCCGAAATTGCCCTGGCAGGTTGTCCGCGGGCGATTGGTGGAGCAGGGCAGGATGCCTGATGCTTGTAGAGGAGGGCAAAGCCTGGGATGCCTTCTCATTCTCGGGAGTTTCTTGTGCTCACCTGTACCTGTGGTATTGCCTGGGCAGGGGGTGACACGGTGTGCTCTCATGTGCTTCTAACACATTATGAAAAGGTTCTTTCCC
>NW_005054535.1:723135-723437 GCF_000277835.1 Geospiza fortis | reverse complement strand
CACAGCCCCGAGGCTGCCAGAGCTCCGGGAGGGTTTGGACAACGCTCCCAAGGATGCCCAGGATGGGATTGTTGGGGTGTCCGTGCAGGGCCGTGAGGCGGAACTGACGATCCTTTCCAGCTCAGGATATTCCACGGTCCGTGCTCAGTCCCGGGGCCGTGCTCGGGCGGTGCCGATGCCCAGGTCGGTGCTGGGACCCGGGGCGGTGCCCGGGTGGTGCCGATGCCCAGGTCGGTGCTGGATCCCGGGGCCGTGCCCGGGCGGTGCCGATGCCCAGGTCGGTGCTGGGTTCCGGGGCGGTG
>NW_005054535.1:690026-722529 GCF_000277835.1 Geospiza fortis | reverse complement strand
GGGGTAACGGGGCTCCGGTGCCGGGCCCATGGAGCTTCAGGCAGGGAGCTCATCCCGGGATAACGGGGCTCCGGTGCCGGGCCCACGGAGCTCCAGACGGGGAGCTGATCCCGGCAGTGGCCTCGGGTCCCGGCACACCTGCCTGAGTTCTTTGCTCCTCCATCCTCCCGGGAGCTCCGCCCGGCTCTTAGCCCAGCAAAGCCCCAGGGATGCGGGGCTGCCCGGTCAGTGCAGGCGGCCTTGGCCATGCAGGAGCTCGGGTATGGGGCAGAGCTGCCCAGGCTGCTGTCCCCAGGGAGGGCAGCACTCAGTACCATCGTTCTGCATGGCTCTAAATTACTTGGTCCCGTGCTGTCCTTAGGGATTGTTTATGGATTGAGATGGTTCTGTTTATGGGCTCTTACGGTGCTGATTTAAAGCTGTACGTACATGACAGGCACAAATGCCTCCTCTGTCATTGTTTCCCCCTCCTGAAGGGACACATGCACTACGTATAACTTTTGTGTTTGTCATTAATACATGTTTTTATAGTTAGGTCTTCCCAACTGAGCAATATACAACTTGATACTGGTGCTTCGTGCTGAGGACAGTGCTTATGTGATGTGTGCCTCTCCCTGAGGGATTCTGTGCTGGAATCTCTTCCTCTCACTTGCTGCGGTGTTGCTGGAGGGTGTGTGAGCTGTGTGAGGTGAAAGTCGGCTTTGAGAGGTGGTGCAGCACGTTGGGAGCTGCCTGACTGGAGACTGGGGAGTGATGTCTGGGATTATGCATCTCTGAGGTGCTTGTGCTTCCAGTGGGGTGCTTGGTGTTTTAGGAATAAGATTTCTGCTCCTGTCTGTAAGAAATAAACACTGGTGCCATTTCTGATGGTGGATGGTAGTGTTCCTCTTTGCCTTTGGAACTCTCTGCCCCAGCTGTTAATCCCAAACCTTCCATGAAATATAATGAACCTCCCTTGCCTGAGTATGAGCATGAAGGAGAGGGTAGAAGCCTCCAACTCTTGGGTTATAATGTAAGTGCTTTTGACACACATAGAGATGTAAGGCAGAAGTGGAGTGTTACCAGAAACTATTATCTCCAAGTTCCTGAATGGCCATAATCACATAGTGGTGTGTAGCCTTAAGGGATTTGTGTGCATGGCTTTTCCTCTCCTGTTGGTGTCCATAAAAGCCTTAAAGATTTAACTATATGGATTCAAAAAAATTCACAGGCAGAGACTGCTTTGTGCTACTCCATCTCTTTCTACTTCACCAACTATCTTTCTTGATACTTGGTGTCATACCCACATCAGGATGTTCCAGCCAGGCCTGACCACAATTCTTGAAGTGTCTAAATGCTTAGGTTTAAATTTCTGGGGAGATAGGGTGTTTGATTAAGATAATTCTTTCGTTCAGATCACAGAAAACACAGCACTGCCTCACCCATATTGCAGCAAATCTGGGACAATCATTCAGCAAAGAGTGGGTTTGTGGTTATTTCCTCCATGTGAAAAGGAAAGAGAGAAAATACATTTCAGTGTAGCTAACATTGTCTCTTGTAATGCCTTGCTTTAGGAAAAATGAAGTTAGGGTTATGACTTTAGAGTTTCTGCATGTCTTGATCATTATTGTTTCACAAGCTAAATATATATTAAAAAGGTAAGAATGTGCATGTCACAGTTCCCTTTGGTGGCCAGATGTAGAGCCAGTGATGTCTCCAAAGAGAAGCTTCCCACGGAGTCAGCTGAGCAAGCAGAGCTGGTAAGATGGGGAGGAAGTGAGTGGGCTCAGCATGCCATGGGTGGAAGGGAGTGACTCAGGGCCAGTGACCCCCAGGAGGGTTCATTTTGCTGCAGATAGCTGAGCTTTACCCTGCTTCTCCTTTGAGAAGGCTCCGAGGTGCAGAGCATGTTGTGACAGTCCTTTTTGTAGAACAAGGGGAGCTGTTGTCTTGCAGACAAGTTAGGCTTTAGGAAGGGCAGAAGGAATGGGGAGAGTCTAGACAGGAAACACTTACAGCATAGGTCTGGATTTCAGCAAGGGGTGTAAGAATTTTCTAGGAAATATTTCTGTGGAAGAGCTCCGTAACCTGATCAACATCCAACATCCCCAGTGAAATACCAAAAGAAACTTCATGAGCTGCTCTGGCCAGGTTTAATGTTATCCAAATATTCCAGGTGAGCGATACATAGAGAGGAATTTGCTTCTCTTGCCATGATAATTGGTCATCTCTTCCTGCACCAGCACAGCAGGAGAACCCAGCAGGTCTAAAGACTGAGAGCAGGGGAGGGAGAGGTGGAAAGAAAAGTCCCAAGGAGTGGTACCTGTGGAAGAACAGCTGGCCAGATGTTCCCAGGTGTTTTGAAGATGAAGCACCACTGAGGCACTCTTTGGTGTTTGAGGTTTGGGAGGAGCTGGAACTGCTGGCTCCACAGAAAACATTCCTGGATTTAGAAGAGGACTTGTTATCTTTGTGGTTTTTATAAAACTCTAAACATTTTTAAGTGGACTTGGATAATATTTGCATAGTGAAAGTGAAGGAGCTTTTTACTAGCTGTAGTCCAAATAGTAAATCCTACTTCAGCTGTGACCTTAGTGCAAAAGTTAAGTGCACCAAAAATGCTTTTCCTGGTGTGTCATTGGCTGGAGAAATCCTCCAGCAGTGGTTCTGTTGTTTTGAAGGATATATGTGAGGAAGCCAGGTCATGGAAGTTTCTCCTCAGACACTGCTTGGCAAACTCCTGTGTGATTCTGAAAATAGGATCTGGAGAATGCAGACTGAGCTGGCAGCTGGTACCTCCCAGTCAGATGGGATTCAGGCTCCATAAAGACTGGGGTCTGAGCATGAGAGAAGTGTCTGTCAGAGATTAGTGGCTTTGAAAGGATGGTGCAAAGTGTTCTGCTGAGGTGGAAATAATTTCTGTACAAGTACGAGAGGTTGAAAAATGGGGAGCATGTTGGCAGGAAGGGAAATGAGTGTCAGAGTGGGTTAAATGACAAGTGAATCAGATGTGTGCTGTTTTGAAGGTGAGTTTAACCTGTGGAGATCCATAAACACACACAGCATGTGTGCCTTGGTGTGTGTGAGGCCTCTCTGGGCTGTTGTGTCCTGTTGTGGGGTTTTTTGGGATATTGGAGCCAGAACAGCCTGATGGAAACAGGCAGAGGTGTAAGGAAATAATGAGTGTTGATGCTCCTTAGTTGCAGGAAAGGAGAGAGAAGGATGACAGCAGGAAATCTAAAGATGTGGAGCTGGAGGGAAGGGCTGGAAGGAATGGCTGCCCTGCTCTGGAGCTCAGAGTGCAGCTTGAAGCACAAGGAGCTGATGGTTGGGTCAGGAATGCTCCGTGTGGAACTGTCCTGGTGGGTTGGATGGCTGTGTAATGCCTTTGGCACTTCTGGTGAGCAATCCCCTGCCAAAGTGTGGAAGCTGACCTCAGCTATCAATTGTAATCAATTGATGATAACCACAGTTAACTTAATGAGTTTTGGTGTTAGCAGCTGACCTGCTCACATGCTGATGAGTTGTTTTTATGAAATTAGCTTGTTTTGTGGTGTAACAGGCCACAGTATGAACTTTCCTCTTATTAATTTTTTTTCTTCCCTTGAAGAGTGTATCTTTGACCTTCCTTGGGAAGGAGTCACAGCTCAGGAAGGATGGTGATTGAGGGGAAGTGTGGGTGAGTAAGTGGATGTAGCTGTGTGCTGTGATTCTGTAACTGGGCCAATGGGCATGCCAAGGTTTAGCAAGACAGGGGGTGCAGTCTGACCTTTGCTGAATGCAGATTTTACCTGTCAGGCACCCCCAGAACACCCCCAGAGGTTCCCTCAGTGTCTGCAGAGTCGTTGTGGCTGTGATGTGTTCTGTGGTTTTCAAGCTCCCACATGCCGTGGAGCATGCATGGAATTCCTCTGGTGGATTTGGGGTGGGGAGGGGAAGATGAATCACATCTTCCTAGTTGTCTCCAGTGCTTGGTAATTAATGGCAGCCTTTAATGACATGAGATGAGATGAGATAACTATGGTCATGGATGCAGTTGTGTTCTTCTGATCAGAAATAAAATCTCAGCACGGAAATGGGTCATCAGCATGTCCTGTCCTCAGCAGTGACGTGGTGCAGCTCCAGCAGCTGCCAGAAAGCACCTGACTATTAGAAGTCCTGTAACTTGCTGAAAAATTGATTCCAAACTCTACCTGGCCTTTGTAGAAGGAAATTGTGGGAGAGGGGTTGGCTTTCTGCTTGGCTGCACTTGTGCCTTGGGTTGGGTTTTTGTTGAACTGCTCTGTGCCCTCTCTGGTGGGCTCTGTGCCCTCTCTGATGGGCTCTGTGCCCTCTCTGAGGGTTGCTGGTGATGTGTGAAATGCTGCCCAGGGCACTCAGCATGGAAACAGCTGCTTTGGGAAGTGAGGGGCAGTGCCAGGGACGTCCCTGCTGGAGTCTCCCACCCCCAGCACCTCCCGAACTGGGAGGGTGAAGGATGGGAAGGAGGGCAGAAAGTGGGGAGAGAACTGTCAGAGCATTCAGAGACTTGAAAGTTGGCCTCTTTTAGTGCTCTTGCTCTAAGAGGATCCTCTTGGAGTTGTGCTCTTCCCAGAAATCCCTCCCAGTTGTGCTTCATGTGATGATTCACTGACTTGTTTTCTGCTTCCAAGCTGCTCTTGGGCAAACGTGTCAGTTCCAGGCACTGCCAAGGCTGGCTGTGCCCTGCTGTTTGTGTCACCTGTGAGCCTGCAGAGCCTGGCATGAGGGTCCCACCCCTCTGCTGAGGGTGGGAAGGGCACTGGGGATGGCACAGGGGCAGAGCAGGAGCTCGGGGCTGGCTGGGAAATGACAAATGGACAGAAGTGATTGCTGCAGTGTGTGCTTTTGGTGGTTCATTCCAGGGAAGGAAGCAGCCCTTCCCTCCCTTGTTTTCAGGCCAGGGAGGTACTGACACTGTGTTCTGTAGCCAGTGAATGTCAGGGGCTGTTTTCAGGAATTTTCTCTCTGCTTTTTTAATAGTAGACAAATACTTTTGTAATATTGTATGTGTCCTTTAATACTTTTAATGTAGTATTAGTTTAATACTTTTTAATACTTCTAATGTCTACTTTTAAATACTTTTAATACTTCTAATGTCTACTTTTTAATACTTTCAATACTTTTAATGTCTGCTTTTTTTTTGTAGTATTGTAGTATGTCTACTTTAATAGTAGACAAATACCTTTTGTCTAAAACACCATAGTAATGCAAGTTCTGCTGCAGTCTGTGCCCTGTGTGAGTTCCTGAGAAGCAGTGGGGCTGTGCCTGTGCTCTGGTGACAGAAATTCTGTGTGGCAGAGCAGGAGAGTGCATCTGAGGCCTCCTGCATGGCCACGTGTGCTGTGACAGGGGGAAGCTGGCAGTGAGCTGATGGCTTCTTCTTCAGGGATAGTGATGGGAAGTGTGAGAATCCATAAATCAGAGGGTTTTGGGAAAGCTGCAAAAGGCCTCAGAGACAGCAGAACTGTGATTGGAGCTAAGCATTCACCATGATATTGGTCAGCAGAAAAATGATGTAAAATGTAGAAAAGCAAGGACAAATAGAACAATGGTCTGTGTATTAATAACGCCCTAAGCTACAGAAAAGTTTATCTAGTGAGATATTAGGAAGTTTGAAGGTTAATAATGGAGCTCTGTGCATTGTGTTTTAAGGCTCACAAGCAGGTGTTGTATTTGAAACAAGCAAGCATTGTTTAACCAAAGGTACCTGTGCTTATAGTGGTTGGATAGAACTACTGTCAATGTGCTTTTGCTTTGTGTGATTGGTCAAAAAACTTATAACGTGACTTGTAACATTAAGTCTTTGGTCTGCTGGCTGGGATGTGAGCTGGTGGCATCTTCCCATTGTCATAACCATGGAATGAGGCTGATGCTGGAAACTAAAACAGCTCAAGGCACGTTCCTAGCAGTCCTGTCCTGTTGGTGATTTGTACAGAGCCCCCAGCTGGCGATAGGAACAGTGTGCAAAGGACTTGCTTTTCCCTTGGGATGCCTTTTTGAGTGCTCCCCAAGGTGATGATGATCTGTGCCAGCTTGCCAGGGATGAGAAGGCGTCTGAAGGAGCCTGAATGTCGCTGCAGCCTGGTGCTTTTTGGTGAAATCCAGGCATTTAAAGCCTGCCCATTTTCCAAAGGATGGAACAAGCCTCTCATGGAGGCTTTGAGCTCACAGTGCTGTCCTGAAACTTAGAGAAGCCAAAGGCCCTTTGGACATGGAGTGTGAGTTTTGGTGTGCTCAGAGGGACTGGTTTTAACTGGATGCAGCATCTCAGTCCCACTTGAGAGATTTTGTAGGGTCTTGGACACCAAACACTTGCTCACCCAGACATGGTGATGATTTCTGGAGACAGACAGCGAGTATAACTGTTCCCTTCCCCCTGCCTTTGTTGGGAAGCTCAGACTCCTCTTGATGAGCTCATTGATTCCCTTGCCATGAGTCAGGAAAACTATTTCTCTGGATGCTGCCTGATCTGCCTTGGCCAACCTCCTGCTTCCTGGGTGAGTGGCTGTGAGCCAGGCACCAGCAGATGCCACCACTGATGGGAAAAGTAATTTGCATGCACAATTTATTGTTGTTTACATAGTTAATATAAAACAGCTTGCAAAAACTGATAAAGGGAGCTTGGACTGTGGACTTGTTTGGTTCAGGGGATCTGTCTGATGTTGCATGTACAGATAATATATAAAGGGGTCTGTGACAGCTTCTTTGTTGCAGGGATTTGTCTCACCTCAGTTGTTTTGATGAGGCCCTTGGGAGCTCTCTAAAAGCATAATAAACAGAAGCACCAGCCTCAGGACAGGGGTTTGGCTGTGCTGTGCAGGGCCAGGGTTGAGGCTGAGCTGTGCCATGGGCAGAGCAGGAGCTGCTGGAGCTCCTTGGGAGAGGCTGCACGGGGCAGTTGTGCAGCTTTGCAGCACAGGACGCTTGGTTTGACACTGGGCATCCCTTGCTGGGCTGATTCTGCTCATGAAGAGGGTGGTGCTGGTGAGACAGTATTTGGAATGGGAAGATTTCAATTCAAAACTTTCTGGGGAAATTGGTGTCTCCTCTGCTGTTTGTGTGTTGTTTTTCTCTGGCCCCTTGCAAGGCAATCCAAGTGTGCCTTGCTCTGTGTTCTTCTGTGTGTGGACTTTTCCTCAAGTAGTGTTTTCCTCCTTGTTGCTCTGTTCCTTTAGCCAATGTTCCTGTTCTGCTCTCCAGGTTTCCAGGAGATTTCCCTGCTCACTTCCTACGAAGTTGTAACTCCACAGAGACTGGGGAGAGAACGACGAGAGGCTTCCAACAGCTCCTCCATACAGGTACTGGGCAGTCTGAGCCACATCTTCAGTTTAGTGTCTATTTCCAAATAAAATCTGCCCAAAACTGACCTGAAATGCCCGTGGAATGCTGCTGGATGCACCTGGCAGCAGGGAAATGTCTGTCCTTGCAGAGAGCATCACCTCTGGCACTGCTGGCAGCTGAGGGACAGGAGTACCTCCCTCCTCCAGAGCTCATGAGTTGCTGCAGTAGAATTTTTGATCTGGGTCTAAAACTTGCATTGTGTTCAGTAAAAAAAATGTGTTGTCCTTTTCTGGTTCTGACTTGGAAGTTTTAGAAGGACAGAATAAGAAAACCACATTTCTATTTTGAAACCATTTCCATTTCTATTTTAAAACCATTTCCTTCATGGGATGTTTTTCCCCAGTCACACAGGAAGAGATGTTAAGTTCTCAAGGCAGGGACAATTATAAAATAAATATCATGCTCATCCACTGTTGTTGGCTTCGAAGACTGTTTCATTCATTAACATGAGTAAAATGCACCTTTCTTTATATTCAGGACAAGGTATCATATGCTATTGAGATTGAGGGAAAAGAATACACCATTCATCTAGAAAAGAACAAGTAAGTGATGAATTTCTTGAAACTATTAAATTACTCAAATTAAATTTTATTAAATTACTGTTGTGTCCAGATGAGAAGCTGGCAGGTAGCACATGAGTTTTGAATGCTGGGGTTCTGTGTGGGAAGTGCAGGTACACCCCAGCTCTGCACAATGGGAAGAGATCGAGTCCTAGTTGTCCTGGCCATCAGCCAGAGATGGTTTTTGATTCCTGCAGCCCTGGGGAACCCCCTTCAGAGCAGGAAGCTGCAGATTACTCCGAGGAGACCCAGGGAATCTACAACTCTTTCCATTCACAGCTAAAAATAAACAAGCTGAACTGTATTTCAAGTAAATATTTTCACTTTTGTCTGGATCTTGTTTATTGTTTTAGTTTTGTGGTTTTTCCTGTCACAGTAGCACAAGGACACTAATAAATGAGGAAACTGACTCTCTTTCCAAGGTCTGAATACTGACACCTCACTGATACAGACTCTGTCTGTCTGTCTGTCTGTCTGGGGTTTAAGGGCCACTTGCAGCACCAGCACATGGTCATTTACCAGGCCACTGCTGCCCTTGTGATAGAGACACAACTGTGCAAGCCCTTGGGGAGCTGCAGCTGCCACTTGCCAAGGCCCTGACCCTCAGAAATGTGGGAATTTAGCTGCACCACATCAATGGAATTACCAGGATAGTGCAGCAGTCTTAGTCGTGGGAGACTTTCCAATGCACTTCCTCCTCAAACTGGGGAGGAAAAGGCATATGCAGCAGACTGAGGGCTAGAATTTTTTTTCTGTTTGGAAAGAGGCTTTTAGCACAATTTAATGGGGTTTGCTGCTTGTTCTACTCTCTGAGGTGAGGTGGTGTGTTTGATTTCATTAGCAGTTCTACCATTCTGGTCTCTTGAATTTTGCCGTGAGAATATACTAGTTCTTTGTTATTTTTAGAGGATTTTCCTTTTTAATGTTTCCTTATTTAATTTCAATTTACATATGTGTCACACTTTTGATTAGGGCCATCTTACTGCTCTGTTCCAATGTCACAGCCATTCCATGAAATTCCTTTTGAATTCCTTGTCCCCTGTCATTGCAGAGAACTGCTGCCCAAAGATTTCACAGTTTATACCTATGACAAGGAGGGAAAGTTGCAATTGGAATATCCAGATGTCCAGGTAGGATTTCCTTCTATTCCTTCCCTCACTGAGGGTGACTGGAACAGAGCATTTGTGGGATGAGGGAGTTTGGATTACAAAAAGATAGTTGTATTTTCTGCTGGACCCCCTTCAGTACCCACTGCCCTCTTCCTGGAGAGAATCCTTAATTTTAGATGAGGCTCTAACCTGTGAAAAACCTGTATTTTCTGCTGTGGAGGTGATTGCTGTCTCATTAGAAGCTGCTCCTCTCTCCAAGGCAGTGCTGCTCTCAGCTGTTGGTGTCTCATTATTGGGATGCTGCTGTCCTTGTCCCACAGCCCAGTGCAGGGCTGGTGGCTCTGGGCGCTGAAAAGGCAACTTTGCATTTTTGTTTTTTGCACACAGTGAGCTTCCAGATCAATCCCTGAGGCACAGTGAGCTGTGGGCCATCCATTTAGCAGGGATGGCTTTTAGGAACTAAAAACTCTGTGAGTCCTGACAGGTGGGAGCTGCTGGAAGGGATGCACCAAGCCAGAAGGACCTTTGGGAGAGATGGAATCTGTGCAGTGTTGGAGTTACTCCACAAAAAGCTGCCTGACATGTTGCCTTTGGAAATGTAGAATTGAAAGCAAGCTGTGTGATACAAAATGCAAAAGAGATTTCCTAATGGCTTCACTCTTAGGGATCAGTGTTGTTCCTTTGAAAGGGAGGTATTAGTCATACATGATTCATAGGATCTTGTTCTTGAAAATAGAGCACCTGAGTCAAATCACTCTTTGCTTCCTAGTTAAAAGGGATTGGTTAGAGGAAAAATGCTTTTTCAGCATTAGGTCACAGAAGTCACGCTGGCCCTGAACAATTAGCACAAACCCTCTGTGCTTTCTGCATTCCTTGCTGAGCAACAGGGGACAGAACCTGCATTATAGACCCCTAGATCAATGTCTAAAGATACCCTTGCCAGAGAAAATGGAGTGTATTTTCCCATGCTCCCCCTTGTTTAGGTTCCAGAATTTTGATGTCCATGTGTCAGGGCTGCACTGTGCAGCACAGCTCTGGTTGGGGGCACAGCAGGTGCTGTCCCTCCTCCTGCTACAGATAAGTGACAGAACAAGACAGAGCAACAGGGGACAGAACCTGTATTATAGACCCCTAGATCAATGTCTAAAGATGCCCTTGCCAGAGGAAATTGAGTGTATTTCCCCATGCTCCCCCTTGTCTGGTTTCCAGAATTTTGATGTCCATGTGTCAGGGCTGCACTGTGCAGCACAGCTCTGGTTGGGGACACAGCAGGTGCTGTCCCTCCTCCTGCTGCAGAGAGGTGACAGACAAGCCAGAACTTTCTGCCAGAAGACTGAAGAGTAATTTGGCCCAAATCAGGAGGGAGGGGCTGGCCTCGAAATATTTGAGGCAGGGTGGAGGACAGAACAGGAGAGGGATAGCCTAGCTCAAGTCAAGAAATCCAGCTGTGGTAAATTTTAACTTCATACATGTTGTGTTCTTGAGTTGTGATCATTGCTGGTCAGTGGCAGCTCAGAGGTTGCCCTGGCTGTGCAGGGATGCCTGAAACACCTGATAATGCACCCTTGTTTTCCTGCCCAGGATCACTGCCACTATCAGGGCTTCGTGGAGGGGACCCTGGATTCCCTGGTGGCTGTCAGCACTTGCTCAGGGCTCAGGTAACACAACTCCTCCTTTGTGTCCCTGCTGTCACTTTGTGGCTGCTGAAGCCAAAACTCAGTTCTGCTGCTTTTGACTGTCACTGGCTGCACTGAGCTGCCTTGGTGCTCTTGTCCTTTTATTCAAGGAGTTCACAGATATCTGAAGTACCATCAAATAAGTTTTTAATACAGATTATTACCAGAATGCAGTAAGTTGGTTTTGATGCATATTTGGCTTATTTTTTAACTTGCACAGATAGTCATGACAACTGTACCTATTGCAGAAGTGGAGTGTTGAACACTAATCTCCAAATTTCACAAAATAGGCCCTAAACCTTATGCACCTCAAGTTTGAGGGAATTGTTTTCTACTTTGACCTAATTGCCATATATTGTGTTCCATATGTTGTATTTTTTACAGAGCCATGTCAGAGTGGCAATAGTGTATTTGAACTAAAGCATTTCTGCTTAAATGGGATGTAATTCCTGGGGCATTGCAGAGCCTTACAGGGGTATTTAATGTCCTGCATTTGTAAGGCCCTGCTCAGCCTTTGGAAATGTAGAATTGTGAAGTGAGGTGTGCTGCTTCACAAGAGCTGAGGTATAGGCAGGCTTTGGTTATCCAGTAAAATAAAATTCTGGCTAACTGTCCTCTGTGCTCAGTGCCAGATTTCTTACACACTGCTTTATTTTAGGGGTTTGGTGACAATAGGGAATGTCACCTATGGGATTGAGCCCATGGATCCCTCCTCTGGCTCTAAACACATTTTGTATCGACTGGATAATGTGAAGAAAGAGCCCACAGAGTGTGGAGTAACCACTGCAGGCCAGGAAGGGGAACATGCAGAGGGAGAGCTCCATCCCAGTATGACCCAGCTGCTGCGGGTAAGTCCTGCCCAGTCCCACACAAGGGGTTTTGTGAGTTCATTTAAGAGTGTGGAAGCAGCTTATCAGATTTCCTGGTTCTTAGTGCATACCTAAAGGTTTATGATTTGGGGGGTTTGCACTAAGGGACAACTCAGTTTCTTCCCCAAAGCAGCCACAGTCTCCTCCTGCTTCTGCACATGGCAGTGGGGCTGGGGCAGCTGATTAGAATATTCCTGGGCTTTTTTGGGGGACTCCTAAAGGCAGGAGCATGACCCTCATGGAGAGGCTTGTTAACAAAGTATTGCATCAGGAGCCAGGAGAATATTGTCATGTTTATTCCATCCATTATTTCCTTATTCCATTTACACCATCATCACCATCCCAGTAGCAGTTTGGTGTGAAGTCCCCCTTGTCCTTCAAGGACTGTCTGTACAGGAACAAGATTGAAATGAAAGCAGGAGAATGAAGAAATGTTGTATTTCACATCCAAGTCATTGGTATTTGCTGGTAGAATCTTTCTGCCCCTTTATCAAAGTGTGTGGTGACATTCCAAAGCAATCTGTGCAGAGGTGCCTTGCTTTTGGAACAAGGGGAGTCTTTGTGCAGCTGAGTTTTAGTGTAAAACACAGAGACTCTCATTGCACTGGATTCCACTGCTTGGGTTTGGCACTGTGTGCTTTGGGTGTGTCTCAAACCACTGGTGGTATCAAGTGAAATATGACAATGTCATGAGGGTTTTTTTTTTGTTTATACTTGAATTAATAAATCTGAAGTTGTCTAAAACAGATTTTTGTTTTTCCCCAGAGAAAGAGGGCGGTCCTGCACCAGACAAGATATGTGGAGCTGTTCATAGTTGTGGATAAAGAAAAGGTGGGAGTTCTGTGTGGCTTTCCTTTCTCTTTCTCCTCAGAAGAGGGCCTGGAAAGCCCTCAGATTTCATTACTCCCAAATGGATTGTTGAAAAACACTTCACAATTTACCCAAGTTGTACAAATATGCTAATCTGGAAATGGATAAATGTGTGCAATGCAATCCTCCTCAGAAAAGAAGCCAGCCATCAGACAGGGAGAGGTTCTGTTAGCAAGGAATCTCCTGATGTAAGGAAAGCACATGGTAAAAACTGCCTTTGCTGTTGTCTTTGGAATACTGAGCTGCTGAGCAGCACCAGTGAAGATGTTGCTGAATTGGTTTGCATTTTCTTGGAGATTTGGAGCCGGGCAAAAATGTTCTGTTCCTTTTTCTAACTGTTGTCTGTATCTCTTCTCTTCATGAAGCTAAGTTTCTTTGTCTTGCAGTTTGAAGATTTTGGGAAGAGTGAAACAGAAGTAAGAGAACACATGGTGCAGCTGGCAAACTTCCTTGACAGTGTGAGTAGGAGGGATGCTGTGTGCTGCAGCCCTGCTGCCTTTTGGAAATGTCCACCTTGGGGTCTGTTCTGGTACCACTTTGGGGAATGCGTCCCCGTGGAAGCTTTTCCATCTCTAAATTCATCTGCACTTACCCACCTTGAGAATTTGTTTAGGAAACTCTTCCAACCTGTGCTACATCCAGCGAGTGACAGGACAGATTGTTGCAATTATTGCAATTCTTGTGTCTGTGTAAAGGTTAGAGAAAAAGCATGTCTGGAACTCCACTATTTCACATGATATTTGTCAGAATTGAGACTTCTTTTTATTTCTGTTTGGTATTGTCTTAAAATGGAGCCAGTGTGGCATTTAAGCATTGATCCTGTAGCTAATGAAGGTCTGAATCACAGGGAAAATGCATTCTGGTGCTTCCAGTTGTATGCTAGCTGTGAAAAGAAAACTCAAACCCACACAGAAAAGATGGATGCTTGCAATAAAATCTATAACCCCAGTGTCACCATCATATTTTCTGAAAAAATCTCTTTGCCCAAGATTTTCTCCTGGGAAGCTGAGAAGCCTCAGAGAAAAAGGAAAACAGTATTATCTCATTTGCTTCTCCTGTGTTTTGCTGTTTTGGAATGTAGTTGGAGATTGTTTATCCAACAGGTGATTGTTTCATTGGTTTCATGTGAATTGTTTTAATGGCCAGTCCTGGTCAAGCTGTGTTGAGGCTCTGTAAAGAGTCACGAGTTTTCATTATTAGCTTTTTAGCCTTCTGTCTGAATCCTTTCTGTATTCTTTAGTATAGTTTAGTATAGTATTCTTTAATATAATATAGTATCATAAAATAATAAATTAGTCTTTTAAGAACATGGAGTCAGATTCATCCTTCCTCCTGCCACGAGGGAAATACAAGACACCAGGCCACTTGTTTTTGTCTGAAGCTATAAATGAATATTTCTCCTGTTTTCCTCCCCAGATGTACGTTATGCTGAACATCCGCATCGTGCTGGTTGGGCTGGAGATCTGGAAGCACGAGAACATCATCAGCACTGACGGGGGGGCTGGGGATGTGCTGGCCAATTTCGTGCAGTGGCGAGAGAAGAACCTCGTTCTGCGGCGGAGGCACGACAGCGCCCAGTTTGTCCTGTGAGTGCAGCTCCTTCCCTCTGCTCCCTGGGACAGGAATGGGGGATTTCTCTTTCCAAACAAGCTGTGGGTCTGCTGGGAGATAAAACCAGCACTGGGAGAGGAAAGAAACAACGGGGAGGATTCCACGGATTGATGAATGGAAAAAGAGATTTGCTTTTGTAAATAAAGTTTAGGTTTGCTGGTAAATGAAATTAGACATTGAAAGATGAAAGAAACAACGAGGAAGAAAAATCCCTAAATTCTGTAAGAATTAAAAATTAAAAGGAGGGTTGTACATTAGAGGGAAATCTTTGGGATCAGGTGTTCTGGGAAGTCTGAACCTCTCAAGTACCTCAGCCAATGGGGAAAGAGAGAAGGGAAATGTGGCTGGAAATTGGGATAAAAAGGGAGGCTGTGTCCTCCAAAACTTGGAGAAACCCCAGGGGAATGCCCCATGGCCTCTCCCTTTATTGGAATAAAGCCAGAAAGGACTCCTCTGTCTCCTTTTTGGACATAAACCTCTGATGTTTGTAGATTAATTTTCCTAACACCAGGAAGTTCATTCTGTCCCTGCCTGCTCAGCCCAGCTGTGTAGCAGGCACAGGGCCTGCAATGCCTCCATGGCATTCAGCAGCCTAAGATAGGAAATGCCTGGTCATGGTGAGTGGACCTTAGAAGCCCTCTTTGCCTTCAGACCCTTGTTATCTCTCTGTAAGCCTATAGAACCCTCACCACTGGATAGTTTCCAAAACCCCTGTACCCTATAAAAACCCCTACTTTTGCCCAGCTCAGCAGAAGAGCTGTCCCTGAGACCCTCTGCAGAAGATGCCAATAAAGGCATCTCTGTGGAACCTCACACAGCCCAGAAAGGACTCCTCTGTCTCCTTTTTGGACATAAACCTCTGATGTTTGTAGATTAATTTTCCTAACACCAGGAAGTTCATTCTGTCCCTGCCTGCTCAGCCCAGCTGTGTAGCAGGCACAGGGCCTGCAATGCCTCCATGGCATTCAGCAGCCTAAGATAGGAAATGCCTGGTCATGGTGAGTGGACCTTAGAAGCCCTCTTTGCCTTCAGACCCTTGTTATCTCTCTGTAAGCCTATAGAACCCTCACCACTGGATAGTTTCCAAAACCCCTGTACCCTATAAAAACCCCTACTTTTGCCCAGCTCAGCAGAAGAGCTGTCCCTGAGACCCTCTGCAGAAGATGCCAATAAAGGCATCTCTGTGGAACCTCACACAGCCTCCTCCTCTCTCTCCCTGTGTCTGCCAAAGGCACTTAGCAAACTAAAGAGCTGAAATCACAAATGAGCTGATAATCACTAAGAACTGAACTGCTTGCTAGGTCTGGACTCTGCCTGAGGGGTCTGCACAGATCGTGCTTAATTGGATTTCTCTGTCTTGGGCACCCACGGCAGGGAGACCCCAAAACCACCAGAGTTGCCTCACAGCTGTAGTGCTGTGCTCCTTATATGCAGAGGGATGGTGTGGAAGAGGCTGAATTTCTCTGTAAACACTTGTTTTAACTGAACAGAGTAAAGGAATCTTGAGCAGACAGCAAAAGCTTAATTGGTGCCATTTTTGCTTGTAGTCAGTAGCAGTGCTAGGAAAGCTGGAGCAGCAGGATTTGGGCCCCACAGGCAGGAGTGGTGTGCTGCACTGGACTCTGTGTGTGTCTGTACAGACTGATGATGGCTTCTCCTTTCCCTTCATGACTGCAGGAAGAAGGGTTTTGGTGGCACAGCTGGAATGGCCTATGTGGGAACAGTGTGCTCCAAGAGCCATGCAGGAGGAATTAACGTGGTGAGATTTCTTCAGTGATCTCTGAATGTGATTGAGGTTAGAGATTGCACTCTGAAAGTCTTCCTGGAAGCACATAACAAAGCTGAAGTGCCTTAGTGGGGCTCTTAATGTTGTCCCAAACAATTTCTGACACTTCCAGGATATCTAGATCACAACTTCTCTGTAGTCTTCTGCTCAGTGTGCAGTACTCATGCAAGAGGATTTCTCTGTGTTGTTTTAAGCATCTCTGCCTTGAAAGTTTGTGGGAGCTATGGGTATTTTCAAATCTGTCCTGTGCTGTCTGACCTGCAGCTGTGACCTCCCTGAGCAGTGCTGGTTCACTCCATGTTTTATATGGAACTGCAGAGCCTTAGTGAACCAAGCTGCTGGTCTCAGATAACTTACAATCCCAGAAATCTGCTTCTTTGGACCAGTGACAGAAATGTTGGAATTTGCACATTTCAGGAGAATTGGGCTGGTGTGGAGAGTTCTAGTTTTTGTGGTAATGTTGCAGCTGCTCTGGAAAGTGGAGGTTGTTGGGCAGTGTCCCAGAGAGATTTCTCTGAGGGCTCTTACTGCTAAGCAAATTCCATATACTTGGTTGGAAATCCAGCAGTGTTGGTCTGAGAATCCTGATAATGTAGAGCCAGAATGGCAAAAGGGTCTCCTTGGCACAGAAGCAAACATTGACTTTGTCAGGATAAGCTCTGTGCTCACTGCCTTCTGTGTCACTCCTGTGCAGTTTGGAAGGATCAGTACCCAGATGTTTGCCTCCATCATGGCTCACTTTGACTTTGTCAGTGATAAGCTCTGTGCTGACTGCTTTCTGTGTCACTCCTGTGCAGTTTGGAAGGATCAGTATCCAGATGTTTGCCTCCATCATGGCTCACGAGCTCGGCCACAACCTGGGCATGAACCACGATGATGAACGAGTCTGTCACTGTGGGGCAAGCAGCTGCATCATGAGCTCTGGAGCATCGTAAGTAGCTGACCAAGGGAAGGCAAACAAAGCTCAAAATGCCCCATCCATGTGCTTTGTTTTTATGGATTACTTTCACCTTCAAATTCCCCTTGCAAAGAGTGCTGTTGTGCTTGTGATGGGGGATGCGAATGTCCCCCTTGTTCTGCAGACACAGGGGCTGCTGGCTTGGCTCAGTGTAAAGCTCAGCTCATTTTCTCCGTTGCAGGGGATCGAGGAACTTCAGCAGCTGCAGTGCAGAAGACTTTGAGAAGCTGACACTCAACAAAGGTGGGAGCTGCCTGCTCAATGTCCCAAAGCCTGATGAGACCTACAGTGTCCCGTACTGCGGGAACAAGCTGGTGGATGCTGGGGAGGAGTGTGACTGTGGCTCTCCAAAGGTTTGTAGCTGTGTGTGTAACTTATCCCAGCAGTGCCCCCCGCTCAGAGGGGACTGTTTGTGACAGAGGGGGAGATTTTGTGACATTCACAGCCTTTGTGTCCTCAGGAATGTGAGAACGATCCGTGCTGCGAGCCGGGAACTTGCAGGCTCCGATCTGGTGCTGCATGTGCTTATGGGGACTGCTGCAAAAACTGCCAGGTAGGAAACTGGGGTGGTGGTAGGTGGTTGAGAAGAGGAGAGCATTGGCTTAGTCAGTGCATCTGTGAGAGGGAGTTTTCCTGTGTTATAAATGGATAATGAGATGATTGGCTCTCGCAATTAAAAGATAACTATTGTGTGAATATTAGTAAAAGCTTTAGTGATGTATAGTTGTGTTGTAGTTTAGATGTCCTCTGTTCTCCCCATAGTTCCCTTTCCCCCCCCTGTATTGTGACCATCAGACAGCCTGGGGTGTCTAGGACAGGTACAAAGAAGCTGCACATGTGTCCCTTGCCTGGGGCAGGTGGGAATGGAAAAGCTTGGGGGTGCTTAGGGGGTGCAGCATGGCAACACCTGACCTCCAACCCAGTTCCAAAGCAGTTTGCACTGATAAATGGCAAAGAAGAGCTGAGTGACAGACTTTGGGAAGGGCCAGGGCTGGCTGATGCAGCCCCAGGGGTATAAAAGGCTGAGCATCCATCTTGAAGTCATGGTGTCCACGAGGGGCAGTTCCCAGTGCTGCGAATTTTTCCTTATGTAGTCCTTTATTGTATTTTTGTTAAGGTTTAATAAACCTCTTTAAATTTTCAAAGTGAGCAGTTGTTTCTCACACCTGCCCCACGAGAACACCCAGAGCAGAATTCAGATCAGTCCCTGCTTTGGGGCGTGTCATGGCTCAGGTGCAGCGCCACTCTCTGCTGTGAGATTCCTCTTTTCTAACACAATTTTCCCTTTCTCTCTGCTCAGCTCCTCCCTGGAGGCACGGAGTGTCGTGCCAGCACCAACGAGTGTGACCTCCCTGAGTACTGCAATGGCACCTCCCAGTTCTGCCAGCCAGATTTCACAGTGCAGAACGGGCACCCCTGCCACAACCAGGAGGCTTACTGCTACAACGGCGTGTGCCAGTACTACGATGCTCAGTGCCAGGACATCTTTGGCTCCAGTAAGGAAGGGCACAGGTTACAGTCTTTCTAAGAGATGTAACTAAAGAATACATGAAATATTGGTCTCCTCCAGCCAGGTGTTACAAGCTCTTGGAGATCTATTTCACATCCAAGATAGCTCAGCTACCTCAGAAGGCATAAAATCAGCAGGATGGCTTCTGTGGTAGTGTTGGAAACAAAAAGGTTTTAATAAAAGGCGAAATTACAAAACTCTTTACAGAGAAAAACTGATCCAAGTGCAAGAGGCCCTCTTGCTCCTGGTAAAAAACCTCACTAAAGTGATTAGTTTCTTTGTTCTCTTCTTTTTCTAGCAAATTGCCCAAGCAAAACTTTTTTGCTCTTATCCAATTAGCTATCCTTAAGTTTGAAGTGAAGTCCCCTGTCTTATGAGATGTCTTTTCACCTCATTGAACAGAAAAACTTCTGGGCTTATTTCCTTTTTAAAAAACCAAAAGATAGTTTTGTCACTCCGTCAACAGGGGGCACATTCCTATAAATACACTAAAAGTTTATTTGAAATGTATTTATTTGCTTGTCACTAACAGAGACCAGCTGGCTTTGGCAGAGTATTTGGAGCAGTGGTAGTAATGGTTTAGCATCATGGTCATGCATTCTTCCTGTGTTACATTTAGTTTTGTGCTGGGGATCCAAGTCATAATTTTGTTGCACTTATCATTTTTGGTACAGCTGCTTTCTGCTCTATAGATCTGTAAAGAAATATCAAAAAATATCAGGTTAAGTAACTGTTTTTCTCAGTTTTTAAACTTGGAACCTTGTAATTCTGACATTGTAACTTCTTTAGTGTTTTGCCCAGGTTCCTAAGCTCGCTGCTGCATGGCAAACACTTGGTGCAGCAGGGTAGTTGCTCTGGGTACAGGAGATCCTGTGGGAGATGTTTCTGTGCCTGGGTAACGTGGCTCCTCTCTCTGGGGGTGGGCTCTTGTTTGCAGAAGCCAAAGCAGCCTCCAACATTTGCTTTGCTGAAGTGAATTCCAAGGGGGACAGATTTGGCAACTGTGGTTTCCATGGCCATGACTACAAGAAATGTTCCAGCTGGTGAGTTGAGCCCAGTGCATTGGGAAGTTCTGAAGGAAGTGGTTGGGAATGTGTATTTGGGTGCTGTGGTGTCAGTTTGGGATGTTGTAGGGGAGGGATGCAGGGCTGTGCTGAGCAGAGGGTGTTCCACATCTCCTGTCAAGGATTGTGCTTTCCCTAAGTGATCACATATGGGAAGATGAGAAGCAAATCATCATGTTGTCCTTAATGTAGAGATTCCAGCAGCTTACAGAAAGAAGGGATAAACTACTCTTGCAGCACTGGAATGAAGCCCAGTTCAGTTTTATTTGTCAAGTTGCCTCAATTTTGTTTTCAAGTAGCATCTTCCAGTAGAAAGATGGCATCAAGCACATGGTAGTCTGGTTCTCAGAATAAATTCAAGTGTCACTACAGTGTTCCTGTGTTGCTGTTATAGGAATGCCATGTGTGGGAAGCTGCAGTGTGAAAATGTGAAAGCCATGCCTGCGTTTGGAATCAAGCCTGCTATTATCCAAACTCCCATCAGAGGCACCCATCAGACATGCTGGGGAGTGGATTTCCAGCTGGGCTCTGATGTCCCAGACCCAGGAATGGTGAATGAAGGCACCAAGTGTGGTAATGGAAAGGTAATAAAAATTTTTAAAATTATATCCTTATGTAATAGTTTGGGGTATTTGTGGGAATAAAATTTTCAGCTGCACTGTTTCATGAATAGTTATGGTCATTATTTTTGGATGCCTGTAGTTAAAATTTTCAGCTGCACTGTTTCATGAATAGCTATGACCATTATTTTTGGATGCCTGTAATTAATATAAAATGAAATGAGTCCACTGATTGCCCCCACTGCCCAGTACTGCACTGCATGTGCACCAAACCTTTAATGAGCCTTTCATTTGTAGGTGAAGCGAAAGAAATTGAGTTCATTGAGAGCCAGAAACTTTGCTCTGTCAATGAGCAGGAAGAGCCAGGCCCACACAAATGCCTTGAAGACAACTTTCAATTAAAATCCAACTAAGCTAAAGAGTGCAGAAGCTTAGCCCTAGCAGAGGAATGTGCATTCCACATGTCCTTACTGGGCACAATTTAATTGCTGTTCCTTTACATTCAGACTGGAGACAAAAGGCTCCAGTGCCAGCTCAGCCCCATGCTGAGAGGCCTTTTGTGGAGCAGAGTTGCTGCAGAGTTTGGAATTATCAGTGAGAGTGTGTGAGGCTTTGTGGCAGCAAGCAGAGCCTAGGAGCAGGGATCTGGGCAGGCAAGGGGGCACTGAAATGCCATCATCCCTCATCTGTGTGCATCTCTGTTCCCCAGATCTGCAGGCACTTCCAGTGTGTGAGTGCCTCTGTCCTGAACTACGACTGTGATGTGGAGAAGCAGTGCCACGGGCATGGGGTAAGCAGGGAAGAGAGGTGATTAGTAACTTTATTTTTCTGTTTTGTCCAACTGTAAAACTCTCTATAAAATGCCTCTAGGCAAGAGAACCTGTAGCAGTGTCAAAAAAATCTTTGACAAAACTCTTTGCCAGGCAAGAATTCCCAGTTCTAGTATTGCTAGTGAAATTTGACTCTGCATCTCACAAAGAAAAAAACAAACAAGTAAAAGCCATGGTGTGTAAGCTGTTGGGATAGCTAATCCTTGGAAGCTCTTCCTGAGCAGTGCTGTGTGTGCTCAGTCATGTGAAATCTTGGGATGCCTGGCCAAGGACTGTGGAGTAACTGGGTAAAAGTCTCCAGGCTGAACAGGTCGTGGCTGCTGCAAGCAGATGGAAATGCACAGAAATGGAGGTTACTGAGGGGAGTATTTGTGTTTTGGCATACAGGTGTGCAACAACAACAGGAACTGCCACTGTGAAGCAGGCTGGGCTCCCCCTTTCTGTGACTCCAAAGGCTACGGGGGCAGCGTGGACAGTGGCCCTCCATACAATGGCAAGTGGCTGTGAGAGCTGGGCTGGGGCTGGGGCTGGGTGCTCCAGGGCAGCCCCACGTGTTGGTGAACTTTGGTGCATGGTTCTGTGTCACAGACATCCTTCATGAAAAACCCTTTCCTTAGGATTTTTTCTCCTGAGAAGCTGAGAGGCCTCAGGAACAAAATGTAAACAATGGTTATCTGCTGCTGTGGAATGCAACAGGTGGATCTGTGATTGGTCTCATGTGGTTGTTCCTAATTAATGGCCAATCACAGTCCAGCTGGCTCGGAGAGAGAGCCAAGCCCCAAACCTCTGTTATCATTCCTTCCTATTCTATTCTTAGCTAGCCATCTGATGAAATCCTTTCTTCTATTCTTTTAGTATAGTTTTAGTATCATATATATCATAAAATAATAAATCAGCCTTCTGAAACATGGAGTCAGATCCTCATCTCTTCCCTCATCCTGAGACCCCTGTGAATGCAGTCACACACGTGTTGGTGAGCTTTGGTGCATGGCTCTGCATGCACCAGGCACCTTCTGGCAGAGGTTTTGTGCTCAAGGTGTTGCACTTCTGTCCCGGGGTGCTGGGGTAGGGATCTGGAAGGATCTGGTTTAGATCAGGTGATTTGTGCCACCTCAGAACAAAGATCCTCTTGGACTTCTCTGTATCCAGGCTTGAAAAGGGAAGCTCCAGTGAAGGGAAACATGGTTCCTGCACAAGAGAAATCCAACTGACAGAGCTGGAAGCTTGCTTTGCTCACTGAGGGTTTGAAGGTGAAATAGGAAGCCAGAGCCAAGCTCTAATCTGGAGAAAACTTGCTGTGTCCATGTGGAGTGTATAAAGATGGGATTGGTGTAACTTCTGTGGGCTGCAAGAATGGTCTTGAAGACTGTTTTTCATAAGCTGGTGTGGGTTTGGGAAAGCTAGGGATTCTGATGCAATAACAGGCTGGAGAAGCACATTGGAGCTCAGGCAGATCCCTCAAATCATCAGCCAGAGAAAGGAAAAGGCTGTTTTACTACAGCCTGCAGGGGAGAAATTGCTGCATATAAAAATGTCAAAATTAAGAACCCAAGTTCTTTGTCTACAGCAAACAGTGGCTGGAGAAGAGGTAGATTTAACATCAGCCCAAAAGGCAGAAGCTCTGTTTTCCTCTCTCATAAAATCTTTAGTAATGAAACATTACAGTCATGAAAAATGAGGATTGATCTCCTAATTTAATGTGCTCCTGCAGCCCAGGGAGTCAGCTCTAAGAGATAAACAGAAAGGATCTATTTGGGCATCTATCTTCTTGGATTCTTTGGGTTTTTTCCTATGAAAAATAGAAGTTACAGAGCCATTCCTACCTCGTATTCTCTGCTGTGAGGTTTATTTCTTCCCCACGGTTTTGTGCCCTCAGACACCTCTCTGCGCAATGGGCTGCTGGTCTTCTTCTTCCTGGTGCTCCTCCTGCTCGTGGCTGCTGCTCTGGCCTTTGCCAAGAGGGACAGGCTGAAGAGGAGCTGCAGGAGGCTGATGTCCCGCTGCCACTCGTGAGTGCCTCCTCCTTTCTGCCTTCTCCTCTGCCCTGGAACAGGGCAAAACCCATGGGTGGTTGTTTACACCAGCCAATGCCAAAGTGTGGGGGCATATCCCAGTCCCAGGATGTCAGGGGAAGGCCCCTGCATCCAGTGGCACATGCAGTTTGCCTCTGGCAATGACTGAAAAGATAAATCCATCCCAAATCAAGAGAGCAGAGAGTTTTCTCTTTACTGTTATGTTTGTTTTTGTGCATTGATGATAGGGATTTATGGTTTTGGGTCCCATCTTTTTATAGAGGGGCAAAGGGAAGCTACCAGAGTCTTAAACTGAAAAAAGGTTGTTTTTATTTATTAGATTTGTAAATATTAACATTATTTACAATTAATATTGTAAATATTAATACTGTAATATTAAATATTATCTTTCTCACACTTGATACGTGCTAAGATAGTATAAATCCAGCTCAGGTTCACAGTGCCTGGGTTCCCAGCCTGCACAGTGGTTGTGTCTGGGTTATGTGCTCACACAGCCCATATCCATTGGATTTCAGGTCACTTCAGTCGCCTCCTCCTCGGCCAGACACTGAGCCCAGGGACTTCCAGCAGAGAGGCTTCTCCCGTGGCATGCCTTATCCTCCAAGAGCTGTGCCCATGGTAGGAATCAGCCACCTTCCCTTACTCTGTTTGTTGCTCTCAAGTAAAGACATAAAGAAGGCAGTTTCTCTAACTTTTACCCTAATAAAAGCTTTAAAGTTACTTCTTCATTCCGAAAATTGTTCCTCCTCGATAAAAAGCAGAGAGAATATTTGTTTTGTGGGGGGCTCCTCCGTTTCCCAGTTTAAGTGTTGTCCCAGGCTGTGCTTGGTTTACCTGCTTTGCTGCTCCCTTTTCCTCATGACACATGCCCAGCCCACTCTCCTTGTCAGAGCAGTTGTCCTCTGAAAGCCACAAACAGCCAGAGCACGCTCCCAGAGCAAACCAAGTGCTGTTGTGATCGGCCTTGCTGTGTTTTTCAAAATACAGAAATCCAGCTGTTGTGATCAGCCTTGCTGTGTTTTTCAAAATACAGAAATCCATCAGTTTCCAGAGGGCTGTTGCTTCTTCCTGCTTAGTTTCTCAGAGGAAAGAGCACCTCTGACATTGCCAGGCTGCTTTGCAAGCGCTCTTGAACGTCACTTATTTAGCGACACAAATATTTCGATTCCCTGACGCAAATATTTTCGTTCCCTACGTGCAATTGGTGACCATTCTCTTTGTGGGTTTTTTTTTGCAGGATATGCATCCCAACACCTTTCCTGTGCCAGCTTACCCAGTTAACCAGCACCCTCAGCAGGCTTTCCACCAGCCCTACTACTCCCCACCGCAGTACCCGGTGCAGCAGCCACCGAGGGTGCCCAGCAGGTCAGTGCAGTTACTGCAGTGCCCCCTGGCAGGGGCACTGATGGCATTTCTCGTCCTGGCCGTCACTCCTGGGGTGTTCCATCATGTGTTGTGTGTGAGTGGGGCTGATTTTTCACCGGGAGGAGTTTCTCCTTCACTTCAGCCCGGAAGGCAGCGCATTCGTCGTGCGCTGTCACGGCTGCGTGGTGATGGACGAGGGTCAGAGCGTTGCTGTGCAGGCAGATTAGCCCAGCAGGTGGATGAAAGGCCTGTTAAAATAGTCAGTTTAAAAGCAAATTACTCACAAATCTGTCATTGTGCTGATTTGTGAATGCTATGGCCAAGTGCAAAACCATTTCTCTTAACTTTGAGCAGGAAATTTTCCTGTGTGTTTCATCTTACTTTGAGTTGTGCTTGTGAGATGCAGTGCTGTGCTGTGCCACACACAGACCCAGCAAGTGCCAGTGCCTGAGTGGGAGCACCCTAATGTAGCTCATGTTGGTGGGGCTCTTGGGCTGGGGGGAATCTTCAGAGAATTTTGGAGAAAAGGTGAGTGTCACCACATTTCTCTTCACAGAGAAAAGCAAGGCACAGTTCTTCCCAAGAATATTCCTGGGTTTCACATTCTTTGAACCTCAGAGAAAGGATAAACAATTCTTATTGTTTTTCTAGTAGAAAAGTAGAATGCAATATGGAGATTGTTTACCCAAGGTGATGGTGTTTTGTTTCCTTGGCCTGTCAGGGCCAGGTGTGTAGCCCCACATTTCACTTCCCAGAGAAAAGCAAGGCACAATTCTTCCCAAGAATATTCTTATCTCATTTGCTGTGCCTGTGTTTGTGCCAAAGTAGAATGCAATATGGAGATTGTTTACCCAGAGTGATGGTGTTGTGTTTCCTTGGCCTGTCAGGGCCAAGTGTGTGTGCTGGGACTGTTGGCTGACAGAGATTCTGTGCAGTGTGAGCAGAGTTGAGTGCTTGGCAGATTCAGTTTAGATGTAATGTAATACAGTATAGAATAATAGATATAGTATAGAATAATATATACTATACAACATAGAATAATATAGTATAATAAAGTCATTAATTAGCCTTCTGATAAGATGGAGTCAGATGCATCATGCTCTCCCCTCGTTGGGGATTCCCTGCGAGTACTAAAGGTGAGTTTTACCAGATGGGGGTTCCCAGAGGATTTCAGGCCATTGAAGGCACAGTCTGAGCGTGGCACGTTTGGAGTGAATCTCGGTGTGGGGGCCGGGCTGGGGCAGCGGTGGGGCAGGGTGGGCTGTGAGGCTGTGGCACTGACTGCTCCTCCTCTGTCCCCTGCAGGCCTCCCCCTCCACAGCAGAAGCTTGTACCTCAGGGACCGCCTCCAGCACAGCAGAAATGTTTACCTCAGGGACAGTACTTCCCTTCCCGACCGGCACCTCTGCCTCCCAAGTAGCTTTCTGAGCTGTTGGCTGCGACAGCTGAAATTGCAGTTCCCCTTCTGGCGTCCCGTGGCAGCGCAGTGCCGGCAGCCTCCCTCTGCAGCCTGGGACAGGGCAAACGAGAGATCCAGGAATGTAGAACTTGACACTCAATAAATACCTCGACCAAAGCTCCAGGGACTGAAACACCCAGCCTGTCCCTCGCTCTGTCCAAGCTTTGTCGCTGCAGCCAGGCTGGCAGCAGGAGTGCAGCAGCCTGCAGGGAAATAGTCCTGAAATCCAGCACGTGGCTTTGGGTTTGCCCATTTCTGCCACGAGCCCTGGTAAGGAAATTGTCTGATTTGTTGTTGTCCCTCTGACTGTGCAGTGAGGAATTGGAGTAACCCGTTTGCAAAGCAAGGAGATCTGTCAGTTAATTTACAGTTACTCTGAATGGACTGGAAAGTGTTTCCCATGTACACCATGAATGGAATGAGGTCTCAGAGGACTTTTTCAGGAAGAGAGATATATTTTAAACATGTTTATGCATGTATATATGTTTATAGATGCATAATAATGTACTTAAATTCTTAACTCCTTGCTGACTGACACTAAGCTGTGCTATAGGAGCACTGAGTTTAATGCTTTTTAATTAGAGAGTGGCTAAACGAGACTCCTGTACTAATTCCCACTAATCCATGGATGGGCAGTGAAGATAAAGGTACGAGAAGACACGGCCATATTCTGGTTTTAAAAAATGGGCTGCTGCTAGGTTTTAATTGAGGTCTAAAGACAGCAGCAGTCCCTGCAGAACACTGGGAAGTGGGAAGTGTCTCTGCCAGGACCACCAGAGCTTCTCTGAGCACTTTAAATGGGAGCCTGGTGGCTGATGCACCCTGAATTTAACAGCCAAGCCCTTGCAGTGTCAGTCAGGGCTACTGTGTGTCAGACTGGGCTGCCCTCTGCTCCTGCACCATGGGCTAGACTGGATTTTGGAGCTCCCCCTGAGCAGAGGTGCTCAGCATCCACTGTGCTAGGAGAGGGAGCTGTAGACCCTGATCCTGTGGTGCCGTGGGTAGAAGCTGGATGTCATGGTCACAAACAGAAATCTATTGCACAACTTGCTAAAAGTGAGGTTCTGTTGCACAAACTTGCTAAAACTGAGATAAGTGCTGAAGAGCCTGCTGGGCTGTTTTGCTCTGTGCTCGCCACAAGCACAGCTCAATCTGTAAAATCCCCCTAATATTGCCAAAAAATAATCTTTTTCTCTGTATATACATACATAAATATATATATAGTGTGTGCAGTAATAAAATACTTGAACTCCTGTGGTTTCCCATAAACTTAGATTAAGATTTATAACACCATTAAAATCTATAAAATGTCACCTAGAATTTCACCAGCTGTACTGGTGGGGGTCTCCTTTTTGTTCCAAGATAATCAATTACTTCCTAATTGTGTTGCTGTGTCCCGCTCTGCCTGAGTGGGCAGTCTGTCTGTCTGTCTGTCTGTCACAGTGAGCTCTGCAGCTGGATGAAGCCCATCTCCAGCCCTGGTCAGAGGGTGGGGAAAGAGGAGGGGATCCAGGGAATGAAGTCATCCAGAGAGATGTACTTAACTGCGTGTGTGAACTAAACTATGCTGAACATGGTGCCTTCATAGACAAAGAGTTTTTGTACTCCCGGCGTGCCCGTTGGAACAGCAGGGATGTGTGGTGTGAGGAGCGATGCCATGGACAGGAAATGGCTCCAGTTTTTGGTGGTGAATGCTGAAGATGACTACTGACTTTCTTTTGTGAAGTGTAGGGATACCTGTCCCGGGCAGGTCGGGAGCTGTGTCCCCCTCTGCTGCAGCCCCGTGCTGTCCTCTGGCCCAAGGGCTGCTCCCAACCCCTTTGTACAGCCCCAACAAGCAATAAAGATGCCAGTTTTGTACAAATCTCTGCCTCAGCCTCTGCTTTAAGGTGTGGGGGGGCTGTTACTGGTGGGGCTGTTACCTGTGGGCAGTTACTGGTGGGCTGTGGGGCCGTTACTGCGGGGCAGTTACTGGCCGGTCATGGGGCCACTTTGTGCAATGCCACCACTGCTGCTCCTGCTGCTCCTGGAGCTGCTGCACGAGGCTGGGCAGGGCCCCCCAGAGCCCCCAGCCAGCCAGCACTGGGCTCAGCCATGGGGGGCTCTGTCCCCTGTGGGTGGGCAGGTTTGGTCCCAGATCACCATCCCGCAGCAGCTGGGGGCCAGCACAAAAGGAGAGGAGGGGCTGAAGCAGGCACGGTGCTGGGGGGCTCTGGGGGAAGGAGGGTTCAGCTAAAGAGGAGGGCTGGGGGAGTACAGATGGGGTGGCAGCTGTAACAGAGGCTGGGGGAAGGGAGGGTTCAGCTGAACAAAAGGGCTGGGGGAGTACAGATGTGGTGGCAGCTGTAACAGCGGCGCTGCCAGCACCACGATGGCTGCAGCCACGCTGTGCTCCCCCTTCGCTGTTCACAGCAGGCCTTGGATTGTGCTATTCCCAACTCCCTGTTCCCACTTCTCCCCTTCTCTGCTTTTCTGTATGCACAAGGAGGCAGTGTCCTACACCCTGAGGATCGAGGGGAGGCCTTACACCATCCACCTGCAGCAGCAGTGAGTTGGCCCTGCCACTGCCCTCACTGCCAGTGGCTGCCCTGCTCCCTGGTGGCTGCAAGAAGCTTGAGAAGCTCTGCCTGATGGATGCTGCTCTAAGTACCTCACTTGGTGCCTCTCTCTTGCAGTGCCTTTTTATCTGATGATTTCCAGACGTACGTGTCCAGTGAGCAGGGATCTTTGCACGCTGATTCCGCCCACTCTGAGGTAACCTGGCCTTGCTTTGGGCTGTGTTTGTGCATGTTGGGTTTGTTTGGGGTGGTGGGTAAGGGGATGGCCTGCCCAGCCATGGAAGGGCTCCCTGTCCTGTCATGTCACAGGGAGGCTGCCACTACTGGGGTTACATCGATGGCTTCCCCAGCTCAGCAGTGACCCTCAACACCTGCTCAGGGCTCAGGTAAAGCACCAGCCCCGTCCCTGTGCTGCCCTCCCTGGCAGCCTGGCGTGCAGAACAAACAGCTGGGGCAGCTGTGCCAGTGCCCAGGAGCAAGTGGGCAGTGCTGGTGCCCTGGCAGGGGTTTGCTGCAGTTTGAGAACGTGAGCTACAGGATCCAGCCCCTGGGCTACTCCCCTGCCTTCCAGCACGTGCTGTACCGAGTGGGTGAGGAGCAGATGGCACCAGCCCCCCCTGCCCAGAGCCCCCCTGAGGCAGGGCAGGGTGGGCTGGCAGCCTGGGACATGCTGGACAAGGCCCCCAGCGATGATGAGGTGAGTGGTGCCTGTTCTCACAGTGCTGCTGCTGTCCCTGCCCTGTGAGGAGGGACCTGATTCTGCTGGAAGGTCTTCTGTCTGTCTTTGGCCAGACACTTGGACAGGAGCTTTGTAGAAGCACAGCCAGCAGCAGCAGTGAGGCGACCAGAGAATGCAGAATCTGTCCTTTGAAGCCCATTTTCTCTTTTAGCCCCTCTCGGCCGCTGCACGATCTCCCAAATACCTCACAGTGTACGTGGTTTTGGACAAGGCTTTGGTAAGTCCACGCCAGCCACTTTTTCCTTTTCTTTGCCTGACTTCTGTGAGCATGGAAATGGTAACATTGCCCAGCTTTACATGGATTTGTTTTCTGTTTTGAAAAGTTGCACGTGCTGTGGATTTTGTAGGAAATAAGGAACGTGAATTTGTAGCTCATGTCTCCATGGCTCAGTGTTGGGAATCATTTCAGTGTTCCAACATTGACATGGTAAGCACTTTGTCTACCCCCGTGTCCTCTTGGGTTGTTTTTCAGTACAACTATATGGGATCAGACCCAAATGCTGCGACACAGAACGTAATCCAGGCCTTCAACTTAATCAACAGTGTGAGTTCTTAATTCTGGTTTGTACTGCAGTGAGACAGGGGATGAGGGGGATGTGGATGTTAGCAGCGGCCACCTCTTTTCTAGCTGCTTTTAGGTTTAGGAGGATGTTATGTAAAAAATTCTGTGTTTCCTGAGAAGGTTTTTCCTCTGGACATGTCAATCTGCCACAAAAGAACATCTTTCCCTGTGTGATGGCCATGTCTCGTGCAGATGTACAGATAAACGGAGGCAGTTTGCCTCAGGGCAGCCAAACCCTGCATTTTGAGGACTCCTGGGTTGCTCCCCTCTGCCCTGATCCCACTGATCCAATTCACCTGCTTACTCTCAGGTGCTTGTGACCAACTTCCAATCCTGTTCTTTACTCCACTGCTGGTCTTATGCTTCAGTTGTGTAATGAGAAATTATTCCCAAAACCCCTAACACTTATGAAGTTATTGGACTTTGGCTCTGCCTCTTTAGGTGTGTTCATTCTTTTTGGCTACAGATGTCATTGAGGCACTGACAGCAGCAATTTACTTTCCCCCTGTGTTTACTGTGTGCAGAGTGGTGGCTCTGCATGAAGGGAAGGTGTGAGAGCAGATGTTTCCTCTCTTATACTTTCAGATGTTTAATCCCCTTAATGTCACCATTGTGCTGTCCTCCCTGGAGCTGTGGGCAGAGGGGGATAAAATATCAACAGCAGGGGACACAGAGGACATTCTACAGCGATTTTTACAGTGGAAACAGTTGTCCCTGGAGCCACAGGCACACAACATTGCTTCTCTCTTAGGGTAAGATAAAGGTTCATTAGTGTTAAAGGTTACGTGGTAGCAATCAGTCAAACCAAGCTGAAACTTGGACAAAAAATGCTTTTTAAAAACCCATATTTCCTAAATCCTTCAAGTATCTCTTCCAAGCCATTCCTCCTAGCGATGCAGCAGCTGCAATGGTGCCGTCCATCCCTTGCCACCCCCCCAGTCCCTGCCAGCACCAGGCACCAGACCCTGCCCCAGCTCCCCTGGGGACAGCAAACAGTCTGGGGGCACCAAGGGGACTTGGGCTGTACAGAACCAGCATCCCCCACTGACCACAGCAGTGACCCCAGCTCTGTTCCAGGTACAGGCACCAAGGAGCCCTCGTGGGCGCAGCGGCTCCAGGAGGGGCATGTCAGAGAGATGCTGCTGCCACGGTGGCCCTGGTATGGTCCCCCCTGTCCTGTGCCTGTCCCTCAGCAGCCCACAGGGCCGTGAGCTCAGCCTGGGCACCATGAACAGGGGTGGATGGAACGCGTGGGAGGATCTGTATCTCTGCAAGGATTGCTCAGCTCTGGCAGCTCCTCTCTCTCCTCCCTCCAGTACCACCAGAACGTGACCCTGGAGTCCTTCTCCGTGCTGCTGGCGCAGGTGCTGGGCCACAGCCTGGACATGAGCCCTGACAGCCCCCGAGGCTGCAGCTGCCCTGGACGGGTCTGCGCCATGAGCCCTGCGGCGCTGTGAGTTTGCCCGAGGGGCTGCGGGGCTGGGGCACATGAAGGGGTGACAGGGATGGCAGCACAGTGTGCCCTTGTCAGAAGTGTCCTCCACCACTGTCATTCCTCTGCAAAAATGGAACCACTCAGGCTGGAAAAGGCCTCCATGAGCATGGAGTCCAACCTTTGACCAATCACCACCTTGTCAAGTGGAGCAGAGCACTGAGTGCTGTGTCACTCATTTCTTGAACACCGCCAGGGACGGGGACTCCACCACCTCCCTGGGCAGCAATTCCAATGCCTGAATACCAGTTATTTCAATACCATTATTTCAGTGAAGAAATACCTGCTTTTATTCCTCTGAGAAGTAAAATGTCATTAATTAAATAGCAATTTAGCGCTTAATTTGACAAAAGAGACCTTTGCTCTCCAAAATGAAGGTACTTCAGGATGTTTTTCAATCTCTGTTAATAATGAGCTGTAGATCAAGTGAATTAATAGACCCTGGGGGGTGTCAGTGTCTGGGTGAGCCCTTGACTTGCACAGAGCTTGGGAGAGAGAGAGGGGCGGTGAATGTGTAAGGTATAAACTGATCATTGCTTTATTTTAGATATTTCAGTGGGTCGAAAGCCTTCAGTAACTGCAGCATCAGGGACTTTGAGACCTTCCTGAAGCAGGGCAGAGGGGATTGCCTCTTCAGCAGCCCCCGGCTGAGCCGCCAGTCCCGGCAGAGCGGCGCCGTCTGCGGCAACCGCGTGGTGGAGCCGGGCGAGCAGTGCGACTGCGGCACAGCCCAGGTGGGCACAGCCCAGGTGGGCACAGCCCAGGTGGGCACAGCCCTGCCTTTGTGCTCCCAGTGCCCATGGAGTCACCAACCCTCGGGAGCAGGAGCCCCAGTGCAGCAGGGTATTGCTGGCCAGGAGCTGTGTACAAATCACAAACAGGACAGAACTGCTGGGAACGTGCCTTGAGCTGTTTTATTTTCCAGCATCAGCCTCATTACATGATTATGACAATAGGAAGATGCCACCAGCTCACATCCCAGCCAGCAGACCAAGAACTTAATGTTACAACTCACTTTATAAGTTTTTTGACCAATCACACAAAGCAAAAGCACATTGACAGTAGTTCTATCCAACCACTATAAGCACAGGTACCTTGCTTATTTCAAATACAATACCTGCTTGTAAGCCTTAAAACACAATGCACAGAGCTCCATTATTAAGCTTAGAGCTCCCTAATATCTCACCAGATAAACTTTTCTGTAGCTTAGGGAGTTATTCTAGACAAGCATTAATACACAGATCATTGTTCTATTTGTTCTTACTTTTCTACATTTTACATAATTTTTCTGCTGACCTAATTCATGGCTGCTGCTTAGCTCTAATCACAGTTCTGCTGTCTCTGGGGCCTGCCTTTTGCAGCTTTCCCAAAACCCTCTGATTTTGTGGATTCCTGCAAGGGGAGCAGCCCAGGGAGGGCTGTGTTGGGTTGGAGATTGTTTCTGTGTGGCAGCTTTGCCCGTTTGTTCTGCTGGATATTTCCCAAGTAATATGGGGAGAGGAGGAGGAGAAGCTCAGGGGGACAACAAAATGAAATAACGTGGGTTTGCCA
>NW_005054535.1:689538-690014 GCF_000277835.1 Geospiza fortis | reverse complement strand
AAGGACAGGTGTTGCACTCCAAGCTGTAGACTGAGGCCAAGAGCAAGATGTGCCTCTGGATTATGTTGTAGAAATTGTCAGGTAAGGCATATCTTTATAATTACGACAAAATCATTATTTCATTTTGGACAAATGGCATGTTCCCATGCTGAGGGATAGAGCCAAACTTCCTGCTGTGCAGTGGGAAAGGTTCCTGGCGTTGGGCTTCCCGGCTCAGCTCTTGGGAACCCTTGGGGAGAATATTACCTGGAGACTGTCCCAGGCAGTGTCACACCTGAGTGCCTCAAGAGGGAGGGCATGGGCAGAGGGGGCTGTGTGGGCTCAGCCTGGCAGACATGGGGGGCTGCAGAGCTCCTGCTGCTCAGGCTGGGAGGTGATGGAGGCTGCAGAGCTCCTCCTGTTCAGGCTGAGGTGATGGAGAGGCTGCAGAGTTCCTGCTGCCCAGGCTGGGAGGTGATGGAGGCTGCAGAGTTCCT
>NW_005054535.1:687737-688994 GCF_000277835.1 Geospiza fortis | reverse complement strand
GCGGATGCCCAGTGTGACCTGCCCGAGTTCTGCAGCGGCTCCTCCGCCTCCTGCCCGCCCGATGTGTACGTGCAGGACGGGCAGGAGTGCGGGCGTGGCACCGGGTACTGCTACCGGGGACGCTGCCAGTCCCCAGACCTGCAGTGCAGGAGGATCTACGGGACAGGTAACAGGCTGTGCTGGTGGCACTGGCACTGCTCAGGGGCAGGGGTGGCCACAGCATCACCTACCTGTGCTCTTCAATGAGCTCAGGTGAGAGTGGGGCACCTGGAGAGAAGGCACAACTCTAGGAAAGCATTTCAAGCTCTGGTTTGAAGCACAGAGTCCCCCCAGTGCTTCACAGATAATTTGCTTTTTGTTCTTTCTGTTGTTATTTTCTGTGGGCAAACTCAATTAGAGAATTTCCCCTGCTGATTCCCGAGGTGCAGGACTGCTGAGGGTTTGGGCAGGGATTGGTGTGTTTTCTCTAATTAAATAATGAAAAATGAAGTTATTAGATACCAGACTGTTCATTTGTGTTCCTTTTAATGCTACTGTTATAAATGAATTACCTAATTTGATTAATAAGGAGAATTTATTCAATAATTAAAACACAGTCATAAAAAAGGCCACAAGCAAAGGTCAGATCAGTGCTGAGCCAGGCTGACAGCATCAGGTGGGACAGGTGGGGCACTCTGGCTCCTCTCCTCTGTGCATCATACAGAGACAGCTCTCACAAAGTCTTTTTTACACATTTCCAAACTCCGAGGGCTGCAGGGAAGGGTTTCTTGCTTTCTTACCGTTGATTTTATCTTTTGAGCATATTCATGTAGTTTTTCCTTTCTTGCTGCTGCTCTTGCTGAGAGTTTCCCGAAAATGGCAAACAATTCACTTTGTTAGAAAATCTCCTGCAATATACATTCTAGGAGACACAGATTTATCTTATCAATGATGCATATCCAATGCATATTGCTGGGGTTTGGTCAGACGAATAATCCTCTGGAATCAATATTTCTGGAGACAAATATTCAGGCTAGGATTTTGCAGAAAATCTCCTGCAGTATACATTCTAGGAGACACAGATTTATCTTATCGATGATGGTGTCGAATGCATATTGCTGGAGTTTGGTCAGACGAATAATCCTCTGGAAGAAACATTTCTGGAGATGAATATTCATGCCAGGATTTTGGTGCTTATGGCTGTGATTTAATTAGGGGGAATTTCCTGGAACCCTCCTTTGGTATGCCAGGATTTTTATTCGGTGAGATTACGCAGCA
>NW_005054535.1:686951-687725 GCF_000277835.1 Geospiza fortis | reverse complement strand
TATCATCGATTAGAGTAACAAATATTCTTGCTGAACTTGCAGACTCCAGGAACGCTCCCGTGATGTGCTACGAGGAGATTAACGGGCAGCGGGACAGGTTCGGGCACTGCGGGTTCCAGCCCAACCACAAATACCGGCACTGTGCGTGGAGGTATGCTGGCCAGGGGGCACTGCCTCTGCTAAAATCCACATTTCTTTGGGGTTGGACAGCAAAGAGAAGTGGCAAGACTCCAGTTTATGGTGTGGTTTGTGAAGCAGTAATACCTCTTTGTGTGTTCTCCTCCATATGATGTCTCTCCTTGTGCCACAGACCCTCCCAGTCCTGCTGATGTTTTCTCAGCAGACTGTGCTGCTTGATGTCCCAGTGCTCATCAGGCAGTATCTGTGTGTGTCTGTGTCACTGTCACATTTTCTGAAAAATCCCTTCGCCAGGATTTCTTCTCCTGGGAAGATGAGAAGCCTCAGAGAAAAAACAATATTATCTCATTTGCTTCTCCCTGCTTTGCTGCTTTGGAATGTGGCTGGAGATTGTTTACCAACAGGTGCATGACTGGTTTCATGTGAATTGTTTCTACTTAATGAGCAATCACTATCAGCTGTGTTGGACTCAGGAGTCAGTCACTAGTTTTTCATGATTATTCTTATTAAGCCTTCTATCTGTATCCTTTCTGTATTCTTTAGTATAGTTTTTGTATAGCATTCTTTAATGTGATACTAAATAATATACTAAAATAATATACTAAAATATAATATGATAAATAATAAAATTATAAA
>NW_005054535.1:685550-686897 GCF_000277835.1 Geospiza fortis | reverse complement strand
TATAAATAAATAATGTATTAATAATAGTAAATAAAAATGATATAATGAATACTATAATAGAATAATCAACTAATTAATAAACAAATTAATACATTATTAAAATAATAAACTAATAATATCATAAAATAATGAATTAGCCTTCTAAGAACATGGATTCACTCATCTCTCACCTCATCCTGAGGACCCCTGCAAATACCACAAATGGTGACCTCAGATGTTGGCTGTAGCCTGTGCTGAAGAACAGACCCACATGTCTGTGCATGTTTGATACACATCCTGTGCAAATTGCCTTTCCAGGGATCTCAGGTGTGGGAAGTTAATCTGCACGTACCCATCCCACAAGCCCTTCTTAGCACCTGCCACTGCCGTGATGTACGCCCGGGTGAAGCATCATATCTGTGTGACTCTGAACTACCTGAACGTGTCCACATGGCTGGATCCCCTTCAGGTTGCTCCGGGGACAAAGTGTGGCTCTGGAAGGGTAAGGGAATATTCTGTAATCATCTGGAATGACAAATAGAAGCTGTGAATATGAACAAGATCATCAAAACACTCGTTGCTTGCAGCAGTGCGCTTGATATTTAGAAACACTGTAAAAACTTGCAAATTGTATTGCATTCAAGGTTTGGTGGGGTGTGAGCACTGAAAGGACCTGGCCTCAGGGCAGAACTGTGGCTTCTTTGGTTTTTTTGTTTTGTTTTGTTTTTTTAAATAGTGTGTTTTCATTTCCCTTTGGGCCACAGCCTGATGTGCTGAGCGCTGTAAGGGTGAGGCAGTGCTGGGCTGGAGCTGCCATGGTTTTTCCCAGGTGTGTATAAACAGCACATGCCACCCACTGTCGGTGCTGGGACCGATCTGTGACAGCAAAACAAAGTGCCACGGCCACGGGGTGAGTCCCAGGGGTGCTGGGCTGGGGGGGGCAGGCTGTACCAGCCCCCTGCACACCTGTACCCCTCCCTGGCCCTGCAGGTGTGCAACAACAAGGGCAACTGCCACTGCAACATGGGCTGGCAGCCCCCCGACTGCCAGTGGAGGGGGTCACGCTGGGGGGGCAGCAGGGACAGCGGGCTGCAGTTCACAGAGGGAGGTGAGTGGGGCAGAGTGGGGATGGTGTGGGCAGGGCTGGCAGGGGCTGTGCCCAGCATGGCTGGCAGTGCCTGTGCAGGGCTGGCAGTGCCTGTGCCCAGCTGGGCTGGCAGTGCCTGTGCCCAGCATGGCTGGCAGTGCCTGTGCTGGGCTGGCAGTGCCTGTGCAGGGCTGGCAGTGCCTGTGCCCGGCTGGGCTGGCAGTGCCTGTGCAGGGCTGGCAGTGCCTGTGCTGGGGTGGCAGTGCCTGTGCCCAGCATGG
>NW_005054535.1:675689-685081 GCF_000277835.1 Geospiza fortis | reverse complement strand
GGGGGCTGAGGGCATCCCTGCAGAGGGGAGGGGATAGGGTGATTCCCACAGGGACACGAGGACACCGCCCAGGGCTGAGGTGACCTCAGGCTGAGGCACCCCCTGAGCCAAGGCAGGGCCAAGGCCCCACTGTAGATCCCCCACAGCACCAGCCGGGACACGGGCAGGGAGCTGGAGCCAGACCTGGAGCAAAATCTGGAACCAGACCTGGAGATAAAACAGGAGCCAGGCCTGGAACTACATCGGGAGCCAGGCCTAGAGCTGAAACGGGAGCCAGGCCTGGAGGTAAAATGGGAGCCAGACCTGGAGCGAAATTTGGAGCCAGGCCTGGAGTTAAATCAGGAGCCAGGCCTGGAGATAAAACGTGAGCCAAGCCTGCAGGTAAAACGGGAGCCAGGTCTGGAGCTACATCAGGAGCCAGGCCTGGAGGTAAAATGGGAGCCACACCTGGAGGTAAATCGGGAGCCAGGTCTGGAGGTAAAACAGGAGAGAGACCTGAAGCTACATCTGGGGCCAGGCCTGGAGCTAAATCTGGAGCCAGACCTGGAGCTAAAATGGGAGCCAGACCTGGAGCTACAGGACCCAGAGCTGGCCCCGGAGCTGCAGACAGACACAGAGCTAGAGCCAGAGCTGGAGATGAAGACGGACATGGACCCACCAGCAGAGCCAGCGCTGGGGCAGCACCATGGGCACTAATTAAAGGTGTTGTGCAAAGCTGGTGTCATGGCCAGTGCCCCGTGGTTTTATGCTTACATAGTTTATGTTTTTTATCAGAGTTAACTCTGCGCTCGGGGCCTAGAGGCCACAGCTGCTGAGATTGTCCCCTTTTCTTGTGGGCACACAGTGGTGGTTGGGATTTTCCTGTCTTTGAGAGCTGCGAAGGTGCCTGATTCTGGGGGCTGTTCAGCGGGGCTGGCTCAGGTGCTGGGGCTGCCTCTGCAGAGGAGCTCTCCTCTGAGACTGTGGATGTATGTGGCTCATGGCCCCCCTCCTCAAAGCTGGGGACCAGGGAAGGCCTTGTGTGGTGGCTCTGGTGCTGACTGTGAGTGAGGGTGTCACCTCTGTTTTGTATGTGAAGTGTATGTTACCTGCAGTGCCCTCGGACCTGCAGCCCATGGGGTATCAGTCCTGCTGTTTGTACCCCTGGGCTTGGACCTACACCCCACAGGGGTGTCAGTCCTGCTGTTGTACCCCTGTCCTCAGACCTGCACCCCACAAGGGTGTCAGTCCTGCTGTTGTAGCCTGGCCCTTCCCTTCCCCTGCCCTCCCAGTGCCTCCAGCCCCTGCCTGCACAGGCAGCACTCTCAGGGCTTATTTTCCCCCAGAAATCTGCTGTTTGGGAAGGCCCTGCTCAGAGCATCCTGCTGGAACCCCACTGGCAGCCCCAGTGACCCCAGCAGCATGGGGACAGCAGCAGCATCCACTGTGTTTGTGCTTCTCTGGCCAGGTGTCAGCATCCACCACCCCCAGCTGGGAGGGGATCCCCAGGCACAGGAGCAGTGTCCCTGAGCTGCTGCCCCAGGCCACCTCCTGTTGGAACCCAGGACATTCCTCTGGCTGCCCTGGAGGATTCAAGGCCCTGCCAAGGGGCTCAGAGACATTGGCACAGAGCCCAAGACCCCTATGCCTTTGATCTTGACCCATGGGAAAAAACAATTACCAACTTTTAAATGAAGAATTACAAGTCAAGAGAGTTTAAGTAGAATAATTGTTAGTTTGTCATGGGGTGAAAAATAGATTTTTGGGGTTTTTTAGAATGGGGGTTCAGGAGGCAAGATGGAGGAATCTGGGCGTGTCCAGCCTTTCTCCTCCTCCTTCTTCTTGGCCTCCATCTTCTGCTGTGATGGTGGCACTTTTGGATTGGTTTAAGGTAGAAACTCACTGTCTAACACAGGTGATAGGTATTGGGAAGTTATTGGAAATAATGTACATGTAGTTTCTAGTATAAAAGGTGGTCAGTGTGCCACAACCCAACCTGCTGGACAGACCTCGGCGGGTTGGAGAAAGAATTTTATAGATAAGAAATAATAAATAACCTTGAGAATGAGAACAGAGGAATCCTGGCTCCTTCTTTGATGGCGGGGCTGGGAAAAGGAGATTTGTACATATCTCAGAGTCGCTGTGACCAGCAGAGATTCTGAGAACCTCCCACCCCACGGGAGCCTGGCAGCCCTTTGGGACAGCTCTGGGAGGAGCTGGTCCCCCAGAGACATGGCTGGAGGCTTTCCCATCCACGGGGACAGAGTTTAATGTTTGCTGCAGACAAAGCCTTATCAGCAACCTTTAGCCGTGTTTGCTCAGACCCTCTGGCCATTGGGCAGCCAGGCCTGACCCCCAGCACCAGGTGCTGGCTCAGCACATTCTGCCAGCGGGGTGGCCAGGCCAGAGCAGCCCTGGCAGGCAGGTCCAGCCATGGAGGGCAGCGTTGACACCGAGGAGCCCCCGCTGCTGCCTCTGGCACTGAGCAGCTTTCACATCTCCGAGGAGTTTGGCTTCTTGCTTCCCGATCCTCTGGTAGGAGTTTTTTTGTTTGTTATTTTGCTTTTTGTAAAACTTTTTTATTTTTAACACTGTACCAAAACCTATTTTGTTAGTTTTTATGTTTTTAAAAGTAGCTAAGTTATTTTAAGTGTGTTATAAGCCTCTGAAAACTTATTAAACCTAACTCAAAAAAGCTGCTAGAATAGCTGGGAGCCTGGGCACGTTCACAGCCCTCCCTCTGCCTCTCTCCACCAAGACAGAGCTGCCAGCACCCTACAGCCCCTGGATGGACATTGCCCGTGAGCTGCCCCAGCTGATCACAAACCATCAGCTCCGCTCACGAGTGCACCAGGTATGGCCTTCTCCTTCCTGCCCCCAGAGCTCTCTGAAACCTTGGTCTGACACAGCAGTGTCTGTAAAACCTGCCAAAGCAGCCCAGATGTGTGCAGAGCCAGGACTGACACCAGGCGACAGCAGAGCCTTAACTTTGGCACAGAAATAGCTCCTGCAGCAGATCCAAGCACTCAGCAGGCAGCAAGGGCTGGAGCAGGGCCCCTGTAGGTGTCACAAGAGCCATGTCCCATCCCAGCCATGCTCCCTGATGCCAGCTCCCAGTCAGACTTGACCCTTTTGGGATCAGCTGCCCCATGGGCATCCTAGCACCAGGAGGAGGAAAACCCCATGGATGACTGTCCCTGCTCACAAAGCAGTAACAGTGCAGCAGGAGCAAACCCTGCAGAACAGGTGGGAAGGGAGGCATAAAGAGAAGCACCAGGAGGGTTCCCCCCAGCTGGCAGGGCAGCCCCTCCACCACAGGGGCCTTGGCATTGCTGGCTCTGCTCCTTGCTCCCAAGGGTTTCCCTGGCAGATGCCACAGCTGAGCCCCCAGCAGCTGCGAGGACGTGAGGAGCTGCACTTGGCACACCTGGTGCTCAGCTTCATCACCATGGGCTACGTCTGGCAGGAGGGTGAGGAGGGCACCGTGCAGGTAAAGGCAAGGTAAAGCAGGTTCACCTGCTCTGGGAGCTGTTGCTGCTCCCTTAGCACTTACCCCAGGGGAGCAAATCCCCCTTTCCTGTGGCTGCAGCAGGAGCTGCTGCCACCTTCCTGCAGCCTGACCACATCCCCACCTTCCCCTGTGCTTTGTGACACTCAGGTCCTGCCCCGAAACCTCGCTGTCCCCTTCTGGGAGGTCTCCCAGGCCCTGGGCCTCCCGCCCATCCTCAGCCATGCAGACTTTGTGTTGGCCAACTGGAGGAGGAAGGATCCCAATGGGTAAACAGCAAATGCCAGAGGGCTGAGCACGGTTCTTCCACCAGGTGTCGGGGACAGACTGTTCTCAGACTGCTCCTGTTCTGCCAAAACCCCTTGAATCCCACCTTTGCTGGGCTCAGCCTCATGGGTGTGGACACAGGAACTCTGTGGGGATGTGGGTGTCTCTGGGAGCAGCACCTGGGAACAGCTCCTCTATTCCCTGCAGACCATGGGGCCATTTGAGCTCCATCAAATGAGAAAGTCATTCCTCTGCTGGGTATTAAATCTACTTTCCACAGCAGACAGTCTCAGAGCAATGGAAAACACCTTCTGTGCCCAGCACAGATCCCAAGGTCCCCCCAAACCCTCCCTGCCCCGATTCTGCCCAGATTTTCTCTTTGCACACATGAGTCACACGCTGAGGTCACCAAGCTCCCTCCATGCCCAGAGGGAGGAAAAGAGGGAAAGTGGATGAAGAGCTCTCCTGTGCAGAGCCAAGGCTACTAGAACAATTGTTACTAGAACAATTTGTAATCTCTCTCTCTCTCTCTCTCTCTCTCCTTTTCTTGTGCATTCGGTTGGCCATAACTGCAATGCCTTCAGGCCTCTGGAAATGGAGTAAGTAATTACTGCTCATTTCTTTTCTAACAGTGTTGGTCATTGTTTGGATTGGCTCAGCTCTGTAGCACTGCTTGGGCTGAAGCTCTCTTGATGTGTGTTGTATTTGTCACACAAGTGCCACTGTGATGGCAGCAAAGGGGCTGCAGCAGAGCTGCTGGCTGCTCTGCCTGCACAGACCATGGGGAGGGCACGGGGAGGGTGGCACGGCCCCTAAACCAGAGCAGTCCTGCTCCCCTGTCACTGTCACATTTTCTGAAAAAATCCCTTCCCCAGGATTTTGTCTCCTGAGAAGCTGAGAAGCCTCAGAGAAAAATGAAAACAATAATTATCTAATTGCTTCTCCTGTGTTTTGCTGCTTTGGAATGTGGTTGGAGATTGTTTATCCAAGAGGTGCATGTTTGATTAGTTTCATGTGAATTGTTTTGACTTAATGACCAATCACTGTCCAGCTGTGTCAGGACTCTGGACAGTCAGGAGTTTTTAATTAGTATCTTGTTAAGCCTTCTGTAAGCATCCTTTCTTGATTCTTTAGTATAGTTTTAGTATAGCATTGTATAATAAGTCACAGGTTTTTCATTAGCATCTTGTTAAGCCTTCTGTCTGTATCCTTTCTCTATTCTTTAGTATAGTTTTAGTATAGCATTCTTTAATATAATATAAGTACATAAAATAATAAATTAGTCTTCTAAGAACAGGGAGTCAGATTCTCAAGTCCTCCATCCTGGGGACCCTGCAAACACCACCCTCCCCTTTCACTCTGTGCCAGCTCCTCTGATAAGAGGCTCTGGAGTCTGGGATGGTTTTGTTCCAAGGGTCCCACAGCGTGTAAGGAAATCCTGAGCCACCACTCCCCACCCAATCCCTGTTCTTGGCCCTTTTTGCAGGAACCTGGACCCGATCATCGCACTGCCTGGGGGAGAGAGCCTGCGGGGCTTCATCCTTGTCACCCTGCTTGTGGAGAAGGCAGCTGTGCCTGGCATTAAGGTGGGTACCACCCTGTGTTGGGTCCTACCTGCACTCTAAAGTGCCTGAGGTGCACCCACAAAGTGTTCCTGCCCCAGGGGGGGGAGGGGAGGGCCCTGCCATGGGTGGCAGCAAATGTCCAGAGCCGCTGTCCACAGACATCCTCCCCCTTTGTGACCTGGTGCTGTCCCTCCTCCTCCCACAGGCAATCCCCCGGGCCCTTGGTGCCACCCTCCAGGGGGATGAGGAGTCCCTGCACAGAGCCCTGGAGGAGCTGGCAGGGGCCATCGAGGCCATGAGGGAGGCACTGAGGAGGATGCACGGTGAGAGCAGCTGGTGCCTGTGCATGCTGCAGCTCATGACACCCCCTGCGGCAGCTGCCCATCACCTCTGATCTGATCTGGTCTGATTGACTCTCTCCTAGACTATGTGGATCCAGAAGTATTCTACTCTGTGATACGCATCTTTCTCTCTGGGTGAGTGGATCTTTCTCTCAGTTTCCCTTCAGAGCCACAGGGCTGGGGGGAGCTGGGGATGTGCAGGGAAGGGGCAGCCCAGGTGGGATAGGGAGTTCCCCAGGACAGGGTAGGGACCAGCATTGCTCTCCCTAGAGCATCATGATCCTGTCCCTCAGGAATTCCTTGGCACTGGATTGGGCATGGACTGTGGCCAAGGGCTAGGGTCTACCTCCCTCCAGCTTCTCTCCATCCCACGCTTCAGCTCAGCCCTGACAGCCCCTACAGCCACAATTGTGCACAAATGAATCTTTCCTGCTCTTGGCCGAACAGTTTTGACAGGAGAAGAGGAATTTCTCTTTCCTTCCACACGGTGTACACAAAGCTGCAGAGCTGAGCAGAGGCTCTTCCCACTGCGTGTTAAGCAAACATCTGTAACAATCCTCTTGCTGCTGCTCTGTTGCAATTCTGTCAGTTCAAAAAATAGAAAATTCCCCCCAAATACTGAAAATGCTCTTTGGGCAAGGCAGAACCACAGCCCAGGAGCCCAGCATGGAGCCTTCACCATCCCCCAGCACCCTGTGGGGCTGCAGCATCTGCAGACACTAGGTCTCAGGCTTCTCAGGGGGATTCTATTTTTATTTCTCTCCATCATATCTCAGCATTCCCAAGCAAAAGGCTCCATGCATCGTGATTAAGTTTGTCTCATTTTTTATCCAAGCTGACCTTGTCTCGATGGTCATCAGCTTGGGAAAACATGCCTTTTAAATTCCCTTCTGCTTCTAAGAACTTCCCGCTAGTAGAGGTTACTATAAATACAATCCTGGGAGAACTAAAAATATTCTGGTATTTGATAATGAATCTATTTTCTCTGCACTTTGTGTAAAATCTGTTCCTGTAGCCCAACTGCAGCCAGCACCCAAAGCTTCATGGAATGGTGCATTCTGCTAAAAGTCAACAGATATTTTTGTGCCAGGCACTTTACCTCCCTGAAATGCTAACTCCTGTCTTCATTTGGGTGTGAGCATTTCTCCATTTCAGCACTCAATGGCCACTGACATTCAAGGAATTGATGTAAAGTGCCACTGTTGCCCAGAAAAGTGCTCCCTCCCCTCTCTGCTTGCAGAAACCTTCCTGAGCTGGAGCAGGAGGTGCAGCCAGGCAGGGCAATGTGTCCCAGCATCATGCCACAGGGTGCTCACCAGGGCATGAAGATCCCAGAGAACACTCCTCTGGCAAAGGAAAATCACGGATTTCTCCTTACCCCCCTGGCCTCACTGTGTGCTTTGACACAGAATCTGATTTCCAAGTTTATCTCCTGTTTGAGGAAGAGGAGATCCATGGGCTGGGTCAGGAAAGTTTTGCTCAATCTTGCCAGCCCAAGGTCCCTTCTCACAGGGCCCAGAAAAAAAATTAAGGAAAAGGCCCAGAAAATAAAGATTTCTCCTTACCCCCATGGGCTCACTGTGTGCTTTGGCACAGAATCTGATTTCCGAGTTTATCTCCTGTTTGAGGAAGAGGAGATCCATGGGCTGGGTCAGGAAAGTTTTGCTCAATCTTGCCAGCCCAAGGTCCCTTCTCACAGGGCCCAGAAAAAAAATTAAGGAAAAGGCCCAGAAAATAAAGATTTCTCCTTACCCCCATGGGCTCACTGTGTGCTTTGGCACAGAATCTGATTTCCGAGTTTATCTCCTGTTTGAGGAAAGCTGACATGGCTGTGTTGGAGGAGGAGATCCATGGGCTGGGGCAGGAGATCCCTGGGCTGGGCCAGAAAAGTTTTGCTCAATCTTGCCAGCCCAAGGTCCCTTCTCACAGGGCCCTGTCCCCAGCCCCATGGCCGCTGCCTGACTGCCGTGTCTCCTGCCCAGCTGGAAGGACAACCCTGCCATGGCCCACGGGCTCATCTACGAGGGGGTGTCCCCGGAGGCGCTGGCGTTCTCGGGGGGCAGCGCGGCGCAGAGCACGGTCCTGCACGCCTTCGATGAGCTCCTGGGCATCTGCCACCGCCAGGACTGCGGTGAGCCACCAGCTGTTCTGTCCAATTTGCAGCAACCCCGATGAGGGGAGAGAAGATAAATCTGACTCCATGTTCTTAGAAGGCTAATTTGTTATTTTATGATATTATATTATGTCACAGACAGATTTTATGAAAAATCCTTTCGTTAGGATGTTTTCTCCTGAGAAGCTGGGAAGTTTCAGCTTCTCCATGTTTTGCTGCTTTGAAATGTGATTTGGAAAATTGTTTACCCAGCATGTGAAATTGTTTTTACTTGATGGCCAATAACAGCCACCTGTGTTGAGGCTGTGAGCAGTCACAAGATTTTGTTATCATTCCATTCCTTTCCTTGCTAGCCTTCTGATGAAATCCTTTCTTCTACTCTTTAGTATAGTTTTAATATATAATTTTCTTTTAATATAATATATAGCACAAAATAATAAATCAGACTTCTGAAACATGGAGTCAAGATTCTCATCTCTTCCCTCGTCCTGGGACCCCTGTGAACACCACCACAATATTGTATTATAGAATGCTATACTATAACAATACTAAAGAATAGAGAAAGGATACAGACAGAAGGCTTAACAAGAATGAATAATAAAAACTCATGACTGCTTCCAGAGTCCTGACACAGCTGGATGGTGATTGGTCATTAATTAAAAACAATTCACATGGAATCAATCAAACATGCAACAGTTGGTAAACAATCTCCAGCCCACATTCCAAAGCAGCAAAACACAGGAGAAGCAATCAGATAATTATTGTTTTCATTTTTTCTCTGAGGCTTCTCAGCTTCCCAGGAGAAGAAATCCTGGCAAAGGGATTTTTCAGGAAATATGATGGTGACACTTTTCCTTCTCCAAAGCAGATGAGGGGCCGGGGAAGAGATGAGCCAGAGTGATTCCCATGAGTGTGCCAGCTCTGGCAGGCAGGAGGACATGTGCCCATCTCATGTCCACCAGGCTCTACCCAGTCCCAGGGAGGAAGGTTACAAATGTGCCTCTGGCAGGTGCTTCTTCACCACGATAAATTCACAAAAGCACCCATTTGGTTTCTTGCATGTCAGCTTTTTGCTGAGGTTCTCTATGGGCCCAAGAGATGAGGGAGCAGAGCATGCAGGCATCCTGCCAGTGAGAGGCCATTCATTCATGAAGCTCCACTTTAGTCCAACCCACAGCAGAAATATTTACCGCCAATTAGAAAAAAAAAAAAAAAAAAGAAGAAGAAGAAGAAGAAAACTAAAAGGCTGGGAGCAGGGCTAAACCCTGCCTTTTAGGGTTAGAACCAGCTCTAATGGAGCACTGACCTAATATGGGTTTTCTTTCTCACTTAATTGGAGGCAGGGCAGAGGAGGCTGTGCAGACTGTGCCAGCACCAGAGCTCGGTGGTATTCACACGCCCTCTGAACAGAGAGAAGCTGTGAGACAAGCAGAGAAGAAGGAAAACACAATTCTTATCTTGCTTGCTGTGCTAAAGTAGAATGCAATACGGAGATTGGTTACCCAAAGTGAGGAGGTTTTGTTCCCTTGGCCTGTCAGGGCCAGGTGTGTGTGTGGGACTGTCATGGGACAGGCACGAGAGAATCAGAGATGAGTGCAGTGTGAGCAGTTGTGAGCAAG
>NW_005054535.1:660492-675540 GCF_000277835.1 Geospiza fortis | reverse complement strand
TATAGTATAATATAGTATTATATAAGGTCAGATGATGCATCTGACTCCTTCATCACCATTCTGAGTGAAATGCATCATTCTCTCTCCCCTTTGTCGGAGTCGCCTTTGATTTACAATACAGCTCCATGCCAGCTTCTCTCCTAGAGGGTCAAGGCTTTTAATCCACTTACTCACAACTTACTCCTGCCTTTGCTGGTGTCTCACAGCCGCCTTCCTGCACAGGATGAGGGAGTACATGCCCCCAGCGCACCGAACCTTCGTGGAGCAGATCCGCGGCGCGGTGTCCCCGCGGCACCTCGTGCACTCCTCGGGGAACCCGCAGCTCCGCGCTGCCTTCAACCGCTGCGTGTCGGCGCTGGCAGAGCTCAGGTCCTACCACATCACCATTGTCACCAAATACATTGCTGTGGCAGCGGCCAAAGCCAAGGCCAGGCGGGCAGAGCTGAGCGAGGCCGGCCCTGCTGTGCGAAAGGCGCCGTCGGCACTGGAGGATAAGGGAACCGGAGGGTCGCACATCTTCAGCTTCCTGAAGAGCATCAGGGACACCACCAGGGAGGGGATGATAAGGGCCTGACTGTGGCGGTGTTTGTGGGTGTGATGAGAATCTTGACTCTGTGTTTCAGAACGCTGATTTATTATTTTATGGTATATATTATATTAAAAATGCTATATAAAAGTATACTAAAGAAAGAGAAAGGAGCTATCAGAAGGCTAGCAAAGAATGACAATAAAATCTCATGACAGACTCAGAGCCTCGACACAGCTGGACCATGATTGTTTTTACTTGATGACCAATCTACATGAGACCAATCAAAGATGCACCTGTTGGTAAACCATCTCCAGGCCACATTCCACAGCCACCAGATAGTTATTGCTTACATTTCATGTCTGAGGCCTCTCAGCTTCTCAGGAGAAAATCCTAGCCAAAGGTGTTTTTCAGAAGATATGTCAGCGACACCTGACCCACCCCAAGGGTTGCCCAAAGTGGGCGCAGGAGGCCAAGGGGCTCCATCTGCAACAAGCCAAGATGCAAAACCTCCCATCAGCAGCACCTTCCCACCTGTGCAGGTGTGGGACACGAGGGACACGCTCGGGGCTGGTGACAGAGAGAAGTGCTGCTGCTGCTGCTGTGAGCTCAGCATCCTCCCCTGTTGGAATTCAGGACATCCCTCTGGCTGTCCTGAACTGCCAAGACCCCTGCCAGGGGGCTCAGAGACCCTGGCACAGAGCCCAAAATGCCTGTGTGGGTTTGATTATGACCCATGGAGCAAGTTATCAACTGTATATGAAGATCTGCAAGCCACGACAGTTTAAGTAGAATGATAGTGAAGTTATCACGGGGTGGAAAAGTAGATTTTTGGGGTTTTTAGAATGGGGGTTCAGGGGGGCAAGATGGAAGAATCTGGACGTGTCCTGTCCTTCTTCTTCTTCTTGGCTTCCATTCTGACTCTGGGAAAAGAGACTTTCTAACACATCTCAGGGTCACTCTGACCACGTAGAGTCCCGAGACTCCCCTGGCACGGGCACAGGGCCCTCCTGTGGCACTCGCACCAGCCCATCACCCCCGGGCCCCAGCGAGGAGCTGTGTCCCTCCAAGCCCCGCTTGTTCCCTGCTCCACCTCGGATGGACACGGGTGGGTCACAGGGACCAATAAAGCAGCGATCACCGAGCCAGGGCAATCTGAGATGTCACAGCCCTCTCGTGTCCATCACCAGGTGGCGGCAGAAAGCCGCGTTTGGCACCGGGGGAACCGAGCGGGGCAGGGACGGGAGGTGGGCACGGGTGGGGATCGGGGGATGCAGGGTGATAAGGAGCTCCCCCAGCTGGCACCCGAACACGGCTCCTGTCCCCCCACAGCTGCAAAGGGACCGTGATTACCCCAACAAACACCAACTCTCTGTCGTGGGAGTGATGCTGAAGCTGCTCAAACCCAAAAGGCCGAGAGGAATGTGGATAAGGGGACAAATGTGTCCCCTTTTGTGACAGGGGTGCCCAGGAGGCTGCTGTGCCCGAGAAGAGGCTGCACCGAGGCACACGGGTACAGAGGTTGCTCTCCATGCCAAATCCAACACCCCTCCTGGTTCATGAAGGGCTCAGGATGTCACAAAAAGTACAAAGCTGCAGCACTGGGGGTCACAGGGGCTTCACTTTAAGTGCCGGTGATCACACAGTGCTACAGTAGGGACATGGGGACACATGGCTTCCCCAAGGGGCCAGCATGGCAAAAATACTTGTGAGAAAGCCCTGATCCTCACAGAAAACAGAATAGAATAGAATAGAATAGAATAGAATAGAATAGAATAGAATAGAATAGAATAGAATAGAATAGAATAGAATAGAATAGAATAGAATAGAATAGAATAGAATAGAATAGAATAGAATAGAATAGAATAGAATAGAATAGAATAGAATAGAATAGAATAGAATAGAATAGAATAGAATAGAATAGAATAGAATAGAATAGAATAGAATAGAATAGAATAGAATAGAATAGAATAGAATAGAATAGAATAGAATAGAATAGAATAGAATAGAATAGAATAGAATAGAATAGAATAGAATAGAATAGAATAGAATAGAATAGAATAGAATAGAATAGAATAGAATAGAATAGAATAGAATAGAATAGAATAGAATAGAATAGAATAGAATAGAATAGAATAGAATAGAATAGAATAGAATAGAATAGAATAGAATAGAATAGAATAACACACAGCCTGGTGGCAGGGCCAGCCCCACAGAGAGGCTTCTCTGACCCCTCTACAGGTGAAGTGGGACCCTGGAGCATCCCCTGTGCTGGGTGTGGCTGTCCCAGAGTGTCCCTGCCCAGCCCAGGGCTGCGGGAATGGGCTCACCTTGCACCACCCAGCTGGGCTGAGTGGGCAGAGCCTGTGCCAAGAGCTGTGCTAAAGCTTTTTTTATAATGCCAGGTGCCTATGCTGCCCTTTTCGAGCAAGTCAGCACGCCCAGATTCCTTGGAATTTGCATCTTTAGGGAAATGGGGCCATATGGCTCTGTTTTGCCTCCCCAGGTTGTGCTGGCACCGGCACCAGAGGCAGGATTCACACCCAATCAGTGCCTTGGTGCAAAAATAGCCCTGGCAGTGCCCCTTCTGCACGACCAGAACAGAGGCAAGGTCCTTTGAAATGAGATGATGTTCTCATAAGGGCAAAAACAAGCTCAGCACACTGTAGCTTGAATTATTAAACTCTTGCTAAATTGTATTTTGTGCTCTTTTTTTTTTTTTTTGAATATAGCCCTAAAACTGGGGCTTTGGAGATGACTTCAGTAAACAACCCACGGGAACATGTCAGCACCTTTAAATCTCTGCCTGGCAGCGCTCCTTCCACTTGATCTTCATTTCTGAATAGCTGCTGCATATTTCATGGAGGAAATATTTCATCCCAGTGATTGTCTTGGCCTATTACATTTCAGACCATTTCAGGAAAACAGCAAACTTGGAGCAGGGGAAAAATCACTCATCTAAATGAGAAACACAGCCAGGACTGGAGGGAGGCTGGCCGTGCTGGGATGGGGGCTCTGCACGGGCTGGAAATGCCCAAACCCTGCTGGGAGCAGTGATGCTGGTGCCAGGGGGGCCACAGGACCCCCAGCAGGGAGATTTTCTTCCTTCTGCAAACTCTCCTCCCCAAAAATGCTGCCCTGTGCCACCAGGGCCAGGAGCAGGTCCTCAGGAGCAAGGATTTGTCACCTCAGAAGAGAAGAGGGGAGATGGGAAACCAGAGAGGCTGGTTATCACCGGCTGGGGGCTGTGTACAAATCACCAACAGGACAGAGCTGCTGGGAACGTGCCTTGAGCTGTTTTATTTTCCAGCATCAGCCTCATTCCATGGTTATGACAATGGGAAGATGCCACCAGCTCACATCCCAGCCAGCAGACCAAGAACTCAATGTTACAACTCACTTTATAAGTTTTTTGACCAATCACACAAAGCAAAAGCACATTGACAGTAGTTCTATCCAACCACTATAAGCACAGGTACCTTTGGTTAAACAATGCTTGCTTATTTCAAATACAACACCTGCTTGTGAGCCTTAAAACACAATGCACAGAGCTCCATTATTAAGCTTCAGCCTTCCTAATATCTCACTAGATAACCTTTTCTGTAGCTTAGGGAGTTATTCTAGACAAGCATTAATACACAGACCATAGTTCTATTTGTCCTTACTTTTCTACATTTTACATAATTTTTCTGCTGACCAATCTCATGGCTACTGCTTAGCTGTAACCACACTTTTGCTGTCTCTGCCTTTTGCAGCTTTCCCAAAACTCTCTGATTTTATGGATTGCCACACTGATCATGTCAGAGGGTTCTGGAGAGCCAAGAGGTTTCCCTGCTCTGGAGAGCACACTGCCCTTCTTTTGGTGGACAGGGAAGTTGCCAAAAAAATCTGCAGAGACAGAGTCCGCCTGCAAACACAGCACAGGCTCTGTGGTTCCCAAATGCTCTGTCACAGCCAGCTCACAATCAATCAGCAGCTCCCTTGGAATGGGGTTCAGCAAGGATCCTGCAGCTCTGGAAGAACCCAGAACTGAGCCACACTGAGGCACAGGCCTCTCCTGTGTGCTCTCCTGCCAGGCTGGGACAGCTGCTCCAAGAAAGCTTTGATTCCTCCGTGTTTTCAAGCCACTGCTGTCTGACATTGATCACAAGACACAGACATCTAAGCTCTCAGGTGCATTCTGACTGGAAGCACGCGGCATTTCAATAATTTATGCCTGTGCCTAAAAATGGCACGAGGTGTTTGAGGATAACCATGTGCTTGGCATCCCTGCTGCACCCCACCAGTGGGAACTGTGCTGCTAAAGGCTGCCAGCCTGAGGTCCTGCTCTGTTCTGAAGAGTTTGTTTTGGCAGCACTGCACACCCCAGAATGTGTGGGGTGAGTCTAGCACAGGACCCATCCTGAGCAGCAATGTCCAGGCTCTGCTGCTCTCTGTCAGACCCCAGCTGGGACAACCTGAGCCCTGGAACAGGCAGGGTTAATCCCATTTCTGCAGCTCAGGGATGGAATTAATGGTATTTCAGCAAAAGAGCTGCTCCCCTCCCTCTTTCAGAGGTGCTGTCCCCCAGACCTCAGCTCCCAGAGGTACAGGGTCTGTGGGGGTCAGAGATCCACACCCAAAGCTCTCACTGCCTTCTGAGATTAAACCCAGTTTGGAAAGATTTTTGGATCTTTGATTGCCAAGAACCTCTTCAAAAAACACTGCTTTCTGTGCAGGCCTTAAGGCAGTGGCCCTGTCATTTCCACTTTTCAGGGAGTTTGCACCAACTCCCTGAGCCCAGCAGTACCTGCTGGGTCAGCTGGGACTGACGCCTGCCAGGGAGTGGATGGAAAACCAGCAGAGATGTCACAGCCCTTGTCCACATGCAGAGCAGCAGCTCCAGACCCAAACCAGCGCCACCCACACAGAAATCTCCCTTCTCTCTGTCCCAGCCCTGTCCCTGCAGCACTGAGGCACAGGTTTCCACTGTGGAGCTGCCACTCAGAGCTGCCCAGCAGCTCTTCCAGCCACAAACTGGAGTGTCCACCTGGCTCCTGACTCCTTGCTTTTGTTAAGCAGAGATTTCTCCATGATATCTGATGGTCAGGCCTGTGTGATGGAGCCTGGTGCATGCCCAGGGTGGCAGGAGGAGACCTCACCTGGGCACACCTTCCATGCACCAATGTCACCCTGATTTTTAAGATTTTCCGAGCCTTCTGATGTTGACATTCTTGTAACAAACTTTCTCCTGCACTTTCTGTAAATAACTCATTGTTTTGCATTCCTTTATAGAAGAAGAGAAATTTGATAGACTGTTGGTTTTTCCAATGTCATTGGAGAGGTGGCACTGTCCCCCTCCAATCCACTGTCACTTTTGGAAGTCTATAAATGTTGGAGTCAGAAATTAAAAGTGCTTTTTTACCTTGAGAGAGCTGAGTGTGTGTTGTGTTATTTTGTGTCCTATAGCAACACCTGACCAGGTGTTTTCTACCAAAAATGGCCAGAACAGTTTTTATTCTGCCAAAATCTCTCCAAAAGTGAGTGACAGAAACATGAATTTGCTTCTGCTGTGGGTCACAGCTTCCCAGGAGACAAAAGTGTTCCCATGTGGAGATGCTGAAGTGTTGCTCTGTCCTTCTAAGTTCTTCTGAGCCTTCTGATGTTTACATTCTTGTAATGGAGTTTCTCACACATTTTTATGTAAATAATTATTGTTTTTACATTCTTTTCTGGAGGAGGAGAAATTTGATGGGACTGTTGGTTTGCCCAGTGTCATTGGAGAGGTGGCACTGTCACCCTCCAATCTCACTTTTAGAAAACTCTAAATTAGAGTCAGAAAATAAACTTCCCTTTTTTCACCTTGAGAGCTGCAGCGTGTGTTGTTTCGTGTCCTATAGCGACACACCAAACCCCAGAGAGCCTCACCAGCCCTGGCACCAACCCACAGGAGGTGGCCAGCCCTGCCTGCAGGCTCCCTGTGCTCCCTGGGCCATGCCCAGCCTGTCATCCCACCCACACTGCTGGCTCACACTTTCCATCCTTCCCAGTGGCTCTGGCCTCCGGGTCCCTCCTTGCCATGCCCAGGTCTCACCCAGGTCACCACTGAGACAAATCTGTGCAAAAGTTCCTGAGCACCTTTCCTGCTGCTGGGCCAGCCCCCTCCACAGGGATTCCCACAGCCCCAAGGGCTCTGATGCTTTTGTCCCATGAATATTTGAAATCGAACAGGAACACAAACATTGGGATTCCAGACACTTCCCAATTCCGGCCTTATTTATCATACTTGGCTCTGCTCCTGGAGCTGGGGCCAGAAGAGACTCTGAATGATTTAAGTGATTTAGCATGCTGTGCATAGATCAATCTCACTCTCCCCTCCAGCCATAGGTTTCCCTTTGTGGTTTGCTGCACACTTATTCTATCCATCAATATCCAAGTAATTAAAATCCCCCATTATCTGGGTCCTGGCTCCCTTACAAACCCCTCATAAGCCATAAACTCATTCATGATCAACCTCCCTAAAGTGGCTGGGAGTTTGCAGCCCCATCTCAGGGTCCCCAGGCTGCTGTTACATCCTGAAGGTCCCACTGGAGCCATGGCCAATTCCAGCCCGAGCCACGGCTGCCATTCCTCTCCCTGTGCTCCGGTCTGTGCCAGCATTGCTCATTTCTATCCCCATCTTTCTCCACTCATTGCTGAGTTTCTCTCAGAGCAATTCCCTCAATTCCTGCCTCACTTGTGCTGCTGGAGCAGAGTTTTGGAGCTGCTGCATTCCTGGGAGCACCCAGGGGCTGCTGGGCTCCAAATGCTGCATCCCTGTTGGGGAAGATGGAACAGAAAAGCCTTATAAATATGATTGTCTGGCAAAAGATTTTGGGAATATAGAAACTATAAGTGAGATTGAGATGAAAGCAAGCTTTGAGATCCCTCAGTTACTGAACAGCTGGAAAACAATGGTGTGGCTGGCTGAAGGTGATCCCCTTTTGATGGAACAACACCCTCTGCTTGCAGACAGCTCCAAGGGTCAGAGCAAACCCTACAGCTTGGCAGAAGGGCCCAAAGAGGAGTTTTTAGGGTTTAAAATGTAACACAGTGTGGTAATGTAATGATTCTTATAGGTTGTATGGAAATGCTGTAGGATTTGTATCTTGTACTAGATTGGTTAGTGAGAATCAGAATATTCAACACAGAAGATGATTTATTGTATTGGAATGGGAACCTCGCTCTCTTACCCCTTTTACTCTCTCTCTCTCTCACCCTCTCTACCCCTCTTCTCTCAGCCTGCTCTGAGCTGTGCCTGGCAGCTCCCAGCAGGGCCCTGCACCCAGGCCCTTTGCAATAAACCCCAAATTCCACCACCTGGCTGCAGAGATGTCTCATCTCCATCCATCCTGGCCATCCTATCCCCTTTGCTCCTACACATCCCAAACCTTGCCCTGCTGCAGAACCATTTGCAGAACCTTGGAAAGGCAGCAAGTCCCCAGTGCTGTCACAGCTGTGGCCCAAATGTCCCTGCTCTGTGATCAGGGACCATCCCAGGGCTCTGCTGGGGGGACAGTTCCTTCTCACCTGGCCAGGCTCTGTTCCTGCACACCTCAACCACAGGTCTGTAAGGAATTTATTAATAACAGCCAAGTTTGCCTTGTGATTTCCCATTGGGAGGGATCTGAGAGCACAGAAACCAGCTGCCTTCACCTTCTTTCTGTGCTGCCTCTTGCCCCAGAGCTCAGGCTGTGCCTGGAGCACCGTGCCCCACTGAGCTTGGCACAAGCAGAGCCTTATCTGCACCTGGGGAAGGGCTCGCCTCTGCAGAGCTACTGCAGGCCAGATATGATTACAGGCCATGACTCAAGCCAAAAAGTGCTAAATACAGCAAGGGGGAGGAGAGAGGAGCTGCTAAATTACACCTAATATGGAGAGGGATTGGGGAACAGATTGAGAAGCCACCACTGCTGGATGGCACAGGGCTGGGAGATGGTAAAGTTTTCGTTATCAGATAAAGGATGCCCAGGGAGACCTTTGGAGAGGGGTTTTATTTCCCTAAAATCCTTGCTGTCTGGCCACTGTTTGTAAAACATTACACTATTACAGCTGTTGGTCAATAAAGAAACCCAAACATTGGCACTAGAATAAAAATAATGTGGGGCAAAGGGTGGGAATAAGGCACAGGCAGGTCCTGACGAGGGTGTCAACACTTCTCTGCTGCCCAGGGTGCCCAGTCAGGGTTTCACCAGTGCCTGCATGGTGGCACGTCACTGGTGCCACACAGGGGATGTGCCAGGGGCCTGTTTGCCAAGTCAGCACAGCCCACAGTGCCAGCCCTGGTAAACAAGGGCACCTCTCCCTGTGCTCCCCTGATTTCTATCCCCATCTTTCTCCACTCTCTGCTGAGTTTATCTCAGAGTAAACAAGGGCAAACACAGATCCTGGTGTCCAGTGAACCTGTGAGGCAATCACCACCCGGCTTCCCAGGAGCTCTACTCAACCCCATTTCTTAGAAAAGGGAAAAAAAAGGAAAAGAGATGAGGAGCTGCTATTATTGCAGTAAGAGGCTGTGTCATGCTGGGCTCTGCAGCTAAATTTATTCCGTGTTTACTGTAAGCAAGGACAGTGGGAAGCCGTCACAAACGGCACGGGGGCTGCTCCCATTTTTTCTCAGCTGTCAATCACACCGGGCTTGAGCCATTTTTATCCTGACACACACGGAAAATATTTTTCTGGTTTCATTTCTACTGATCAAAGATACTTCCTCAACAGAGAGGAGCCCCACAGCCCCAGGAGTGGGTGGAGGGGGGAGAAGTCCCCGAGGAAAGAATTTGCCTCAGGGGACGTGGGACAGAGCTCAGAGCAGATGGGGCACATCAGGACAGCACCCCTGAGAGTCAGGACACTGTCCCAGAAGTCAGGACACCGTCCCATCAGCCCAGGGGCACTTGGCCAGGCTGTTATTCCTTTCTGTTCCCCAATTAATTTACCAAACAACCAGCTTGGTGTTCACCACGTGCCTGTCAAACTCAGCACCAGGAGCACCTGGGGTGAGGATCCCCTTTGCTGCACCAGCACCCCCTTCCCCAGCTGCTGATCAGGGAGGCCTGCAGAGGGGCAGGGTTTGGGGTCAGACATCTGTTTACTTTCTCTGTAAGATTTCCCTAAACAGAATTGGAAAATGCTCCTCGCACGGAGCTCAGCGTGGCAGGAACTGACTCAGCTCTCTGCACAGAGGGTGCTGGACATGAGCTCATGGCCTCAGCGGCCTGACATCACACTCAGCGCTGTTCACTGACACACCACAGCTTTTATTTTAGTTCTTTTGTTCCCGTCAGAGTGGTGAGGGCTCCCCATGTGTCCCCCGACCACACAACCTCCCTTGGTCTCACACAGACCCTTGTGACGGGCAGATTCTCTCTACGAGGCAGACACCAAATCAAACAGGATTTACTTCTCCCAGGAAGATGCCAACAACTCCAGAGCACAAAGTGACCCTGAACCACTGAGGGCTCAGAACCCAGGCTCACCATCAGCACTTCTCTGCTCAGCCAGACCCTGCCAGAGGGACTGCACTGCTTGCTACACACACAGCATCACCCCTCTCCCCTTCCCTCCCCTCCCTCCCGGAACTCAAATCTACTGGCAGCTCTAAACTGGTTCTTTTTTGTCTGAGCTGCTGCATAAATAACCCAGCAGACAGCCTGAAGCCCCTGCACGCTGACACCTGACAGCGAGTCAAGGGCAGATCTGGAGAACAAAGACAAGGCTCCATGTAAACAAGGCATCACTCACTGAGACTGAGGCCGAGACTGCGGGGAAACATCTAGAAGGCATTGCTGTGAGAGTTAAACACCTCTGAGGGCAGGGGCTGGCAGCAGCACTGGGGCTGGTGGCTCTGCTGGGGCCAGGACACGAGGGGAAGCTCTCTGAGCTGCTCCATGTTATAAGTAAAAATATCTGCCAATTTTTTTTTTGGGAAAAAAAACACAAAGGGTTGCAGAACCGGTTAAACCAGTTGCTGCCAAGGTGAAGTTCTACCTGTTTGTTATTGTAATCACTGGTTGTTTCGTTAATTGCTCCTTTGGTATCGGTAAGGCCCTGCCTGGGGCTAAGTTGTCCTCCTCCCCGGATGGTGACAGGAGGGGACATGGGGAGGGGGAATCAGAGAGAATGCAAAATAACCTCGGGACCAGCATGCCATGGGAAGTTACCCCACCAAACTTACCGAAAAGACCCCAAAAACAACGAGCCAACACAGAATTGAGAGATCAGAGGGATGTCTGGGCATGAGGAACAGAGTGCTGGGCCTGCAGAGATGCTGAGAACCTTTGTTGCCCCTCGCCCTGACCAGAGACCTCGGCTGAAACCAAGACCTCACCCTAGAACAGTCAGGAATTGTAATTTGAGGTTTATCTCAGTGCTGTGGTGAGAACAGAATCCCCAGGTTTGCCCTTTAGTGAACAAAGTTGTGCATTTCTCTTTCTCCGAGTTACCCTGGGAGCAGCCACAGCAAACTGTGGACCCATCAGGCCTCCCACCCTTGAGCTGATCGCTTTTAATAAAGGCATTAATAGGATAAAAAGTCTCCCGTCCTGTTAATTTCACCCCATAAGTGATTCAGGGCTCCTGCGAGCCTCACCGCTCCAGTTCTGCCCAGCTCAGACCGGTGGCAGGCGGCTCTGCTCTGGTGCCTGGAGCTGCCAGCCTTGCCCGTCCCACAGATAGATTTTACAGCCCTGAGCTGCTCTTTGAGCAGGGCTGACGGTGCAGCTGAGGAAAACAACGCCGGCAAAAGTTCACTTACCTGCCCTAAGAGCTGCGGTGGCCTTGGGGACAGCCAGAGCCCCAGCACAAACCTGAATGACAGCCCTGGAGCAGCTCCCATCCTCCTGCAGCAGCTGAGCCTGGGGAGGATCTGCAGCATGCAAAAAATGCCCCAAAATACCCCAATGCAGGCAGCAGCCCCTGTGGCTCAGGCACTGCCACAGGGGTGGGAAGGGGATCACAGAAATTGCTTTTCTGGCAGCTTCAAAGCAAAGTTGCTGGGCCACCAGAGATGGTGGTAGGAGCCAAACACCATCTGTTGTCTCCCAGAAACCCTTTTGTTAGTGGAGAAATGAGCTATAAGGCTGATGACTCTGCAGTGCCAAGCTCGTCTCCCAGACGATCAGCACGGCCCTGACTCCCTGATCAATCTCCACAGATGCAGCTTTGCTCTTCCCCTCCTTCCCTTCCCTTCCTGGTATTCTTCTCCCAGTGTTATTCAGCTACACAAACCTCAGCCATTCCTCTCCAAAACACAGCCAGGTCAGGAGCTCCCTGTGCCCCATCCCCCTTTGCTTTGACACAGAATTAAGGAACTGAAAACTGAATACTGCTCAACAAGGCTGTCCCTCTGACCTTGGACCTGGCTTAGCTCTTTCAACACGAGGCCAGTGTTTCCCAGCCTGGGCTGCTTGCAGGATTTCTAACATTGCACCCTGCTCCCTCCATCCAGCTCTGGGGGCAGCCACGTGTGGTATTCACATGCCTTCTGAACAGAGAGAAGCTGTGAGACAAGCAGAGAAGAAGGAAAACACAATTCTGATCTCGCTTGCTGTGCTAAAGTAGAATGCAATATGGAGATTGGTTACCCAAAGTGAGGAGGTTTTGTTCCCTTGGCCTGTCAGGGCCAGGTGTGTGTGTGGGACTGTCATGGGACAGGCACGAGAGAATCAGAGATGAGTGCAGTGTGAGCAGTTGTGAGCGAGGGTGAGTGCAGGGCAGGATCAGTTTAGATGAAATGTATATAGTATAGTATAATAAAGTAATTAATTAGCCCTCTGATGATGGAGTCAGATGCATCGTTCTCTCTCCCCTTCGTTGGAGTCACCTTTGATTTACAACGTCCACGGGGGCTTTGGGGGGCACTGCAGACCCCCAGAAGGAGGAGCAGCACAAAGGCACCAAGGCACATCCTGTCTGCCACCTCTCCTGCAGCAGAGGAAGGGCTGGGCAGAGATTCCAGCCCGAGGAATGGGCACGGCGGCGCCGAGCGTGTGCGGGGCGCTGTGACAATGACCCGGGCCAGCCCCGGGCCAGCCCCCAGCCCTGCCCCACGGCAGGATTTCCGTGGGCCCGTCCCCGAGGCAGCACACAATGAACTGTCTGACAGCTGGAGACGGCTCTGCCCGAGCCCCTCTGCAGCCACGGCTCCTCGGGACCTGCAGGAAGATCAAACAGGAAACTGGGCAGAGAAAGAAAAGGTTGTTCGTGCTCCAAAGTCCAAACTTTCATTCCTGACCCGGCAGGAAGAAGATGCTGAAGTCATCAGTGTATTCAGGGATAGAATATCAGGGATATTCAAATACTTTCCTTGGCTCCCAGGGGAATAGCAGGACACGAAGGGCTGGTGCAATTCCAGAGGGTTGGTGCCATCCCAGAGGGTTGGTGCCATCACAGGGGACTTGTGCCATCCCATGAGGTTGGTGCCATCCCAGCCATCCCAGAGGGTTGGTGCCATCCCAGGGAGTTGGTGCCATCACAGGGGACTTGTGCCATCCCATGAGGTTGGTGCCATCCCAGGGATTTGGTGCCATCCCATGAGGTTGGTGCCATCCCAGAGGGTTGGTGCCATCCCAGGGGGTTGGTGCCATCCCATGAGGTTGGTGCCATCCCAGAGGGTTGGTGCCATCCCATGAGGTTGGTGCCATCCCATGAGGTTGGTGCCATCCCAGAGGGTTGGTGCCATCCCATGGTGCTGGTGCCATCCCAGGGGGTTGGTCCTGCTGGCACACGATGGAGTTTTGCCCCTTCAATTCCCACCCTGCTGCACACCCCTGGGTGTTGCTCAGCTGCATCCCCACAGACCAGGCTGTTCTTTTTGTGACAACGCTCTGGATAGCAACCCAGCACGGCATTTCAGGAATGCTCTCCCATGACATGTGGGCAGCACAGAGTTTCTCTTTGCAAGATGGATTTCAGAGGTCTCAAGCACCAAGAGAATCACCTGTGGCTTCCTTACACAGCAAGCCCTTGCATCTCCAGACCCTGCAGTCCCACAGCATCCACACCACATGTGTGCTCAGCTCTGCTTTGCTGCATTCAGGGCTTCTCCCGAGGGGTCCTGCCTGCTAAAAGTGCCAGAAGTTTCTGTTTCTCTTCTGTTTCTTACCAGACATGATTTACTTACTGTAACTGGCTATCCCTCATGCCCTGCACTGCATTATTAACTTGGTGATCGTACATTTAGCAGAGAATTTATGAGAAACGAGGAGACATTCATTATCAGTAACACCACAGGCTTTACTCTTATATGGTCTCCCTGCACAGAGCAATGCTTGGCTCAGCCAGCTCCAGCCATTCCCTGGGCCAGAGCAGGGCTGCTCTGCACACTTCTGGGGCTGCATTCCCCTCACTTAGAAAAAAAATTCTCCTTATTTTTTCCCCTATTAAAATATTTTCTGATGGAACTTAACTGGCTTAATTGTGCCATCATGCCTTCTGTTGTCTGAAAACCAGTATGTTTTTCCTGTTTTCAGGCCAGGCAGCTGTGTGAGGATTGTCTGAGACATATCTGGGCTTCCCAGCAACTGAACTGCAACAGAAGTGCCCTTAAAAGACCCTCCTTGTCCTGAACCTCTGACCTGGGGACAAACATCCCCTCCTTCCTGTACGTCTGAACTGGGGACAAGTACCTGCCCTGGCCCATATCTCTGAAATGGGGACCACAGGAGGAGTCACAAGGAGCACAGATGGCCAAGTTAAACTCTTGGGGTTTCTGAGCAAAGGGTACGGTTGTCCTGCCGTGAGATTTGCACAAGTGTTCCCAGATGTTCTGTTAAAGAAAGAACAACCACAGAAAAACCCAAGCAACGGCCAAACAAACAGAAATCTCAGGTGGAGTCCCAGAAGCACACAAGTCCCAGAGGCACACAAGTCCCAGTGGAGAGAGGCTGTGGGCAGGCTGGAGCCAGGGCAGGCACTGCCATTCGCATGACCTGGGTGTCTGACAACCTCCCAGGAATTCGGATTCCAAGAGCAACACAATGAACCAGTTCCTCCTTGACCTTAGAGCCGTCCCACAGCTGTCTGCAGAGCACTGCATCTCGGAAACCTTCCCATCCTCAGAACCCTTTCCCAGCAGCCAGTGGCATTTCTGGCTCCTGAGAAGGGCTGGGCTTCCCCAGCTGCAGGCTGGTGGCAGCTGTGAAGGCTGTGAGGAGCCAGAGCTCCAAGCCAGGGAAGGGATGGCAAGAGCAGAGATGGCTGGAGGCTCCTGGGCATTTCCCATTGTTAGGTTTTCACTGAATGGCCTGAAGACAAAGCAAATATCTACCTACATCTATCTATATCTAATCTATATCTATATCTATATCTATATCTATATCTATATCTATATCTATATCTATATCTATATCTATATCTATATCTATATCTATATCTATATCTATATCTATATCTATATCTATATCTATATCTATATCTATATCTATATCTATATCTATATCTATATCTATATCTATATCTATATCTATATCTATATCTATATCTATATCTATATCTATATCTATATC
>NW_005054535.1:625025-660463 GCF_000277835.1 Geospiza fortis | reverse complement strand
TATATATAATATATATTAAATATATCTATCTAATATATCTATATCTATATCTATATCTATATCTATATCTATATCTATATCTATATCATCCATATCTATCTGTTACATCTCTCAGGTACCACAGGACATTCTGAGTCTCAGTTTCTCAATGCCCCATGCCTGGGAAGGTGTGGGCAGCACGGATGCTCCACTGGCTGCTGCATCCTCGGACCCCAAACGGATGCTCCAGACCGTGCAGGCTTTGGCAGCAGCCAGTGGAGGGAAAGCTATGCAAAACATGCCCCAGGGAGCTGCCAGGCATCCGGGATTACCTTCTTTGGAGTGCTTTTGGAGGTTACAAGAAGGCAAAGCCAGTTCTCTGCAGGAGTTTGGGGCTGCCCCAGCTCCCTCCAGCTCCCTGCCCAGTCCCGGGGCTTTGCTGGCAGCAGAACCAGCCCCATCCCGAGCACCCCGAGCCCGTCACGCCGGGAGAAGCAGAGCACAATTAGAGATGTGGCTGTGCCTCTCTGCAGACGGTGGGGATGGGAATTAATCCTCCCATTAACGGGTGAAATGGAGCGTTTGCCTCTCACAAAGCAATTACACAAGAATAGCAGGAGGACGATGATAGAAATCACATCTTCTCTGAAGTTGCTCTCCAATCCAACACATGAATAATTCCTCCTGGGCATTACTGGGAAAGCAGTATTAAAACACCCATATAAACAAGAATTACTGGAAAAAAACAGACGAGGCATGCTTCATCGCTCTGTCAGAGCCAAGCACAACTAAATTTATACAAAGTGGGCAGAGAAGCTTGAAGGGGCAAAGACATTTGTTACTGCTCTGTGTGAGATGAGCTCACAAGGAACGCGTGCTTGATCTTGGCAGCTTTTTGATGTCTTACTCCTAAAGCATCAGCTTTAGTCTCGGTTTCCATGGCAGATACTTTTCTGAGCTTGTATCTTCCAGAGATATTGCTAATTTATGCTGTCAGCCACGTCTCTGCAAATACCTGCCGAGTGATTCCATGTGCAGTGGGAGTGGTGAAAACAAGGCGCACGTGAACCTGCCTCAGCTCTTGGTTTTTGACCAGGGGACACAAAAAGGGTTTGTTTTCTTCAGCCCACAAGATCTTGGCTGATCTTCTGGCACTGAATTTTGCCCTGAGTACCCTGACACTGTGTTATCTGTGCTGTGAAGCAAAGCACTTTGAGCATTTCATCCAGGCACGTGTTTTTTGGGCAGATTTACCCCCCAGTGAAGCTCTGAGCAGGAAGGGTTGGGCAGCACATGTGGCTCTGCTTCCTTCTGCTCCCCCATCACATTTCGTGTTAGCACAGCCTATAAACCATGAGATCTTTTCCAGGCAGCCACACCAAAACTGTTCTATTTTCAGGGTGGATTTATCAGCCCTGCAAATGTTGAACAAGCAGCTGACGAATCGGCCTCACCAATTCGGCAAGCCCGTGGCAAGGTGAGAGGCTGCACGTCTGGCTGGGAGGAGAAGAATCCCAGGGACTTGCAAAGCTGTTGTTTACACACTGAAGCACAGAACATCCAGCACACACAAAAGGAATTGTGAAAAACTTGTAAAAAGTAACTCACACAATGATAGAACCACAGGAAGCGATGGCACGTGCAGAGAGGGCTCATGCCAGAGCAAAGTCCTGGCAGCACTAAGGAAACCCATGTCCTGGCAGGATATGGGCACTGCAGGGTTCAGGGCTGTTTCAGGATGTGCCCAGCAGCACCAAGTCCCGAGTCCCAGGTAGAAAAGTGGCCAGACACTGCAATGAGGCCACTCCCTCTGCTAAGGAAAGAAGCCTGGCAAGTCCTGGCCAGCTGGAAGTTGATCTGAGCCCGGCTGGAGCTGGGCTTGCCAGTCATTCTGGGGCTCAGGAGCAACCTGCCCTGCTCACAGTTCACCTGGTGGCCAAAGAGGCACAGGTAATCCCCTTCTCCATTCTGAGCCAGCACAAACATCTGCACAGGGCCTTCAGGAGCTCTTCGCTGCTCCTGCTGAGTGCTAGAGAGGCCCAGACCTATCCCCTGTGTGTGGCTCAGACATATCCCCCCCCTTCCATCCAAAGGAGCTGAAGTTTTAAAGGCAATGTGGAATAAAAAGCATCTGGGTGATGTTTCCTTGGATCTGTTCTTCAGTGTGGTCAGAGGTGATTTCCGCAGCTCTCTGGTGAAAAAGGGAAACCCCTGCTCTGAGTGGGATGGGGGCAGAGGCTGTTCCTAGAGCCTTTCAGCCAGGATGAGTAACAGGGTCAGCAGCCACAGTAAACAAACTTCTAGTTTACCAAACAGAGCCTCTGCAGCATCCGGCTGCTTTAAAACATTAACCAAAATACACTTATCTCTGGCTCCTGGCCTTAAGTGACTTTTGAACCCACAGCTATTCTGGGCCAGATCGGATTGTGCTCAGGGCAGTCCAGGTGTGTGAGGCCAGCAGGAGCCCTGGTGGGCAGAGCCAGCCCCTTGCTGGCAGCTGTGCCCTGCCCACAGTGCCCCTCGAGCGAGAAGGGACCCAAAGGGTCGTGGAGTGCAGCTCCCTGCTCCTCGCAGGAGCCAAAACTGACCTGTGTGACTAAGAGAGAGTCCTCCCAGCCCAAGGGCTTGTCATTGACCAAGGGTGGTATGGAAAGCCTTGTGGAGCAGAGGTGAGTTTTCTTTCCAGCACTAATGAGCATGAAATTTAAGCAAAAGGACACTGGAGGTGGGAGCAGGGCAGCAAACTGAGTTTTCTTGCTTCCCCTGAGACCGTTGCCACGTGCAGCTGAGGGTGTAACACCCAGTGAAGTCATCTCAGGGGATTTTATGGATCACCTGCCTTTGGGACCACACTTGTCAGTCAGAAACTGCAGCTCTGTGTGCACTAAAGATGAGTTGCATCTGCTGGCAAGCAGCAGAAAGGAACCCATGTCCAGACAGGAGCAGGTTTGCAGTGTTGGCAGTGGAGACAGAGCCAAGTTCTTGGCTGTTTGCAAAGCTCCAGCCTCTTGCTAGCATTGTAGCAGTTCTCATCTGGAGTTTTACTCATTTATGACATGATATATTGTGCACACAGTGCTTTTCACGTGCAGCAAGGGCAGGAGTGGAGTTTGGGCTGTGCTGGCTCAGTCCCATGGTTGAAGCCCGTTCTGTGATGGGTCAAAAACCCCAACATTTCCAGAAGAAGATGAAGAAGATTTCCAAAAGCCTGTTCTGTGGTGGGTCAAAAAACCCCCAACATTTCCAGAAGAAGATGAAGAAGATTTCCAGAAGCAGAGAGGACTTTTCATCTCGTCCGCACGACAGGAAAGTTGGCAACTTAAATGTTAAACTTTGCCTGTGACTGTTGGGTGTTGACATCACGGTGATCTCACCGCTGTAACCGGAGCCCTCCGGCTTTTCCTCCAGCCTGCCTTTAAATACCACTCCTGGAGGCGGCACAGCAGCAGGGCAGAGCCGGCAGAGCTTCGATGAAAGCAAAGACAAGCTCCAGCACTGCAGCCATGTCCACATCCCTGCGGGTGAGCCCCTCGGTCCATGGGTACCGCTTCGACACCGCGCTGCGCAAGAAAGCCGCCGCCAACATCTTCGAGAGCATCAACGAGGCGTCCCTGCAGAAACTCTTCAAAAACTCCGGCGACAAAAAGGCGGAGGAGAGAGCCAAGATAATCCTCGCCACCGACCAGGACATGGAGGAAAAAACGAGAGCGCTGATGGCACTAAAGCAGAGGAGGAAAGACAAACTGCTGCAGTTCCTGACGTTTCGGAAATACTCCATTAAAGTTCACTGAGCTGGCAGATGGAGAAGGTTTTGTGGCGGGACTGTTTGAGAGCTCCTAGCACGCTCAGCATGCTCGGCTGCCCCGTGGGCCTGGGGAGCTGAGAGTCCATGCAGGGGGCTTCAGCCCCACTGGAAACCATGAGCCAACAGCAGCATCACTGCGGGCAGCAGCATTGGTGCCCGAAGATTTCCAGGTGTGACCAGCAGCACTGGTGTGACCAGCAGCATCAGTGCCCATGGCACATTGGTGTGGACAGCAGCATCAGTGCCACTGCGGGCAGCAGCATCGGTGCCCACGGCAGCACTGGTGTGACCAGCAGGACTGTTGTGACCAGCAGCATCAGTGCCCATGGCACATTGGTGTGGACAGCAGCCTGACCAGTGCCCACAGCAGCTCTGGTGTGACCAGCGGCAGTGTGGGGACCAGCAGGACCAGTGGCCACAGCAGCTCTGGTGTGACCAGCAGCTCTGGTGTGGCCAGCAGGACCAGTGCCCACACACATCAGTGTGGACAGCAGCCTGGTGGCCAGAGGCTCTCAGAGAGAGAGAGCAGCTCCCAGCTGGAGGCAGATTTGCTCCTCTGCGCAGCCATGGGACTGAGCTGGGGGGAACCCCCACACCCAGGACCTCCTGATGGACTTGGTGCTCACAGATGTGAGCCGGGTGCTTTGCCTCTTCAGCCTGAGCCCCGCTGCTGGGGCTGGTGGGGGGCTCTGGAGCCCTCCCAGCTGCTGGTCAGGGTCAGAATCTGTGAAATGCCCCCAAAGGCAGCGTGTGGTGCAGCGAGTTCAGCCGTCCGGGAACGCATTAACTCTGCACAGCTGTGCCTTTCCTTGCCAAGCTCTGTGTGTGCAGGAAAAGTCGTTTGCACAGAAGCAATAATAATGACAGATTTCCCTGAATTTACTGTGAAGTTCCCTAATATTATGTTCACTTACCACTAACACTAAAAATCTAAATATAATAACTACAGTTCTTCTCTGTGTAGGTGACAGCCACTATTAGATGAGTACTTACTTCATGGCAATATTTTATGACAATGTTAATATTATATTGGCTATAATTTATTGCATACAGTGATGTGAAAACTAATAAATTATGAAGTAAATCTAAATTACCTTGTCTGAAATGCTCAGTTCTCCTGGAGTGGTGGGGTTAGACTTTTTTTTGTCATTTCATAGAGACCTGGTTTAGGAGCAGACTATCTGCAGCTCTCCCTCATTGCCCAGATATGGCTTTGGCAGCCCATTCTCAGGATGTGGAGCAGCCCTTGGCTCCCCCATCCCACCTGCCAGCGCCAGTTTGGCCCACAATTGCGATGGCAACCATGTCATTTCCCCAGAAAAACCTCACCAAATTGATTTCTAATCAACTCCAGTGTCAGTTTCCCCTCTGTAATAAAGCAGAATAACTTCTGCATTGAGCAAAGGTGTAGAAAATGAAGGTTCAGGAGCAGGGTGGGCAGCACAGCTCATCAGCCTTTGGCATTTCTGCAGAGCAGAGAAGGAGCCTGGGCTTGGCTCCTCTTCACCCAAAGAAACAGCAATAAGTTACAAAGCTTTGGCAGCAGAACTGGACTGTTTTTTCTGCAGGTTGTGCTGTACTATCATGATAGACGATGCTGAAAGTGCTTAAAAATAGCAAAGACTGGTTATTTATAAGTCTGTCCTCTAATAACCTGATGGTTTAGATAAAAACATTCCCATGACTCTGCTTAGAGCAACAAAGATAAAGCAGCTTGGAAGAGCAATGGCCCAGCTACAGGGTTTTTTTGCCTACAGTAAGAACTCCAAATTGTCAATAAGTCAGGGAGACTAGAAATAATCTTTTAAGTCACCTAATAGAACAGGCAATTATAATTATTTATAACTGGAGTGGGATGCACGGTGATTTCCCCTCCCAGGAAGAGCAGTGCTGGATTTGGCAGAGCTTTGTTACTCTCTGGGCCCCAAAAACAAACCCAGCCAGGGTCAATGCTGGATTTGGCAGAACTTTGTCACTCTCTGGGTCCCCAAAACCAACCCCAGCCAGTGCTGGATTTGGGAGAACCTTGTCACTTCCTGGGCCCCTAAATCCAAACCCAGCCAATGCTAGATTTGGCAAAGCCTTGTCACTCTTTGTGTCCCCAAAACCAAACCCAGCCAATGCTGGATTTGGGAGAGCATTGTCACCCTTTGTGTCCCCAAAACCAAACCCAGCTCCCCTTTGCTACCAATGGCCTGGGCAGCATTTGCCACCAGCTTTTCCTTGAAAGAAGGAAGCAAATCTGGCAGAAGCCAAGCTTGTGGCAGACTGAAATCCACACCCTCTGAAGTGGTTGCTGCTGGCACCTCATGGGATTGCCCAGACAGTCCTGTTCACAAGATTTGCATAACGTGATTCATAACATCTGCTGACTTGGGGATTTTATAGTCCCTCTTGTCTCATTACGTTGAAATCATTAGCCTGAGTGGTATCCCTGATAAATAAAGACCACTTACTAAGAAGTTATGTGATTATTGGATATTTACAGTGAAAAAAGGCACCTTTCCTTGCTTGTGTGCTGCTTTGGCAGGTTTGTGCTCCAGGAATGTGCCTTACTCAAAAGGCTCCACAAAACCTGCAATGAATTCTCATGGAACACGGGCCAAAAACAATTTCAGGTACAAATGTCCAACCATCCCAGGGCCCTTGCCCACACTGCAAGAATTAGCAGTTCTGGCTGGTTTAACCTCCCCTGGGTAGGTAAGAAGGGTTTAACTTCTATTTTTAGAATCACAGGCTAATGTTTGGGTTGAAACTATACTTGCATACGGGGATACCAGAGATAAGTTTGGGGTTGAGAGGTGTGGGAGCCTCGGAATCTCTGCTGCTCACAGTGACCCCAAGATGTGTTAGAAAATCTCTTTTCCCAGCCCAGCAGTCAAAGAAGGAGTCAGAACTCTTCATTTCTCGGTCTCAAGGTTGTTTATTGTTTCTTATCTATAAAATTCTTTCTCTGGCCTGCCGAGGTCCATTCAGCAGGTCAGACAGAGGCGCACTGACACCCTCAGGGTGGTGTTATCTTTTCATACTAAAAAACACATGTACAATATTTACAATTACTTCCCAATCCCTATCACCTGTGTTAGACAGTGAGCTTCTACTCTAAACCAATCTAAAAATGCCAACATCACCCAGAAGATGGAGGATAGGAAGAAGAAGGAAAAAGGACAAGGCACGCCCAAATTCCTCCAGCTTGGGACCCCGAGCCCCATTCTAAAAACCCCCAAAAATCTATTTTTAACCCCGTGATAAAGTCACTATCATTCTGCTTAAACTTTCGTGGCTTGTAAATCCTCATATAAGGTTGGTAATTGTTTCCATGGGCCATAATCAAAGGCACAGGGGTCTTGGGCTTTGTGCCAAGGTCTCTGAGCACCCTGGGCTCAGCAGACAGTTTACATTTAAAGCATTCTCAATCCAGTAAATGTATGGAAGAAACCATTTTAATGTTAATTACTCATTCTTGCAGCTTGAATAAAATAGAATAGATGTCTCCAAATATGTTGGGAGATTCCGTAATTGTTTGGTGAACTTCTGCATGCACAGTACAAGAGAGAAGGATATAGTCAATTAAAACAACTAGACAGCTGAAGAATTCTAGTTTTTGAATTCTAGTTTAAATGTAGAAGGGAAAGAAGCATGAGACTTTTTTGAGTGTGGATTGGTCCAGTGGTATTTCCAGTGTCAACTTTTTTGCCTGTAAAAATACTCACACTTTGACAAGCTGAAACAGCCTTTCAGAGGCAGCCAGAGGCATGTCCTGGGTTCTGAGAGGATGGCAGAGATGAGTTTGGGTTTGGGAGGAGTGGGAGGGCAGGTCAGGGTGTCGCTGTCACTGTCACAGCCCTTCCTGAGCTGGCGGTGCCGCAGTCCCGGCGCCTGCGGGGCGCACGCCGCGCTCCGGGCCAGGAGCAGAGCCCATTGTCAGCCTCCAGCACAACAAACAGAGGAAAAGGCTGTTCAAGGAATTTCCTCCCTGCAGGAGCCGGGCGTTTCCATTAATTCTTCTCCATGAGTCAGGCTGGCTGTACTGGGTGTCCCCAGTCCCGGCATCCTGAAGAACGTGCGGATGAACAGCTAATTTTATCCAGCTGGTCTAATGCCCTGCTCAGCAGCCCTGCTGGGAGGGTGCTGGTGGTTCCCCACTAGCACTGCTGGTGGGGAGAAGCCACAGAAAGGCAGGACACAAACTAAGGAGAAGAGTTTTGGCTTAACGGACTGGGGAAGGTGGGGAGCAACTCAAGGTGCTGTACTGAATTTGCAGGCAATCCCATCGAGGGGAGAAAGAATGATGCATCTGACTCCATCTTATCAGAAGGCTAATTAATTACTTTATTATACTATATTATTCTATACATCTAAAACTGAATCTGCCAAGCACTCAAACCTGCACACAGCTGCCCAGAATCTCATGAGCGTCACCCAACAGTCCTGACACACACACACACTTGGCCCTGACAGGCCAAGGAAACAAAACTCCATCACTCTGGGTAAACAATCTCCATATTGCATTCTACTTTGGCACAACACAGGCACAGCAAATTATAAGAATTGTTTTTCCTTTCTCTGAGGTTCAGAGAATGCGAAACCCAGAAATATTCTTGGGAGGAATTGTGCCTTGCTTTTATCTCAGTGAAGAGAAATGTGGGGCTGCAGTGCTGGAAAGACAAAGCCCGGAGCAAAGGGGGTGTCAGTGAGAGCAGACCACACAGAGGTCCCACCCTCTGTCCCCTCATCAAACACCTGTCACCCCGATTTTTTAAGATTTTCCAAGCCTTCTGATTTTTACATTCTTGTAACAAACCTTCTCGCACACTTTCTGTAAATAACTCAATGTTTTTCATTCTTTTATGGAGGAGGAGAAATTGGATGGACTGTTGGTTTGTCCAGTGTCATTGGAGAGGTGGCACTGTCACCCTCCAATCCACTGTCACTTTTGGAAATCAATAAATGTTGGAGTCAGAAAATAAACTTCCCTTTTTTGCCTTGAGAACAGCGGTGTGAGCCTCGTGTTATTTCATGTCCTATAGTGACAAACACCCATCCCCATCTCTCCAAAGATGAAAAGATGGGGTTGGAACGAGTCAGCAGCCCGGCTCAACCTGAGCAGAGTGTTCAGGAGGAGATGAGGATGTTCCCAGTGTCTGAACAGCCAGTCCTGTGACCTTCAGTGCTGCTGATATCCAGCACACAGAGCAGGAGCAGAGTCCAAAGCCAAGCCCTCACTTGGCCGTGTTTGTGTGTGGGGGGACAGGGTGCTCCAACAGCAACACCTCCCTGGCAGCTTCCCCTACACCATGGAGCAACAGGCGAGTTAAAAATTAACTGCTGAGCTGAGCTCCTGCCCTGCTGCACCCAGAGGGACAGGCTCTGCTTGGCAAACGTGAAAAATGCCTATTTTATCACTGGCTTTTTGCAAATATTCAAATGAATATTATATGTGTCGTGTTAGAAAGTGATGCTGTGTTAATTCTCTTAAGCAGTGTGTTAAATATACTTTTAGGTTATAAAAATTGTTAAAATAGAAATGATGCTATGTAGGAGTCTTTTTTTTAAAGAAAGGACTTGCAGCGAGATAGCAGCCACAGGACACCTGAATCTTCAGAGAAAAAGAATTTATTGCTCCATTATCAGAAGAAACAAACTTCCCGCCTCGAAGGCGCTGTCAGGATTCAGAGGAAGAAGTTGACGCTGACCAGACAGAATTCTGTGCTTGAATGGAATTTATGCATCATGGATGAGGTGTATGAATATGCAACAGGTTGTTGTTTTTAAGGGTTAATCCTTTGTTAACGTGGGTCCTTTTTCAGGCTTATTTTGCCCAGAAAAAGGTACCCGGACTGTCCGTAACTCTTTGTCTTTATTGTCTCATATTGTCCTAATTCAATTTGTCCAAATTATTATTACTCTAATTGTATTACTATTTTTATAACCATTTTATTACTAGTAAACTTTTAAAATTTTACAAACAAGCGATTGGCGTTTTTCACAGCAAACCAGGAGAGCAACAGCCTGGATGTCCCTGGCACAGGGGTGCCTCGTGCTTGTGAAAACAGTCACAGGTGAAGCATATTTCATCTGCAGCTGCCCAGGGAAACCTCTGCTCTAAAGCAGGTTAAGTGTGAGTGACAAGCTGTAAAGAGTGAGATTTGTGGATGTGTTCGCGTGGTTTTCACAGAAAAGAGCTGGCCTGGGGTTTCAAAGCTCAAATGCCTCATGTGCAGCAAAATGATGCCCCAGTGTCAAGACAAGGCTATTTATGAGACAAAAAGCCTCTAAAATACTGCAGGCAACAGGAGATGGCACAGTTGCCATTTATCTCTGCTAAAAACCAAAAGCTGGGCCATGACCAGAATCTTAATACACAACCCTGAAAAAGCCCCTTATTCCCAGTGAGCTGCACCCATGGCACTGAGAGGAATGGGGGATTTGTGTTTCCAAACAAACTGTGGGTCTGCTGGGAGATAAAACCAGCACTGGGAGAGAAAAGAAACAATGGGAAGGATTCCACTGATTGATGAATGGAAAAAGATATTTCCTTTTACAAATAAACTTTAGGTTTGCTGATAAATTAAATTAGACATTGAAAGATGAAAGAAACAATGGGGAAGAAAATCCCCTAAATTCAGTAGGAATTAAAAATGAAAAGGGAGGGTTGTACATTAGAGGGAAATCTTTGGGATCAGGTGTTCAGGGAAGTCTGAACCTCTCAAGTGCCTCAGAAATGGGGAAAAACCCCTAAATTCAGTAGGAATTAAAAATGAAAAGGGAGGGTTGTACATTAGAGGGAAATCTTTGGGATCAGGTGTTCTGGGAAGTCTGAACCTCTCAAGTACCTCAGAAATGGGGAAAGAGAGAAGGGAAATGTGGCTGGAAATTGGGATAAAAAGGGAGGCTGAGTCCTCCAAAACTTGGAGAGACCCCAGGGGAATGCCCCATGGCCTCTGCCTTGATTGGAATAAAGTCAAAGGACTCCTCTGTCTCCTTTCTGGACACAAACCTCTGCTGTTTGTGGGTTAATTTTCCCAACAGCACGGCCCCAGCACGCTGTGCCGTGGGAAGCTGTGCCATTTTCTGGTCCAGGGCTCCCAGCTGGGGCCCCGGGCAGTGAATCAGAGCTGGGGCAGCGGCTCCTCCCGGGCTGAGCGCCCACGCCAAGGGAGCATCACCGGCACAATCACTGCACAGTCATCGGGGCCATCACCCAGCCAGATGCTGCTGCGGCTCCTCCTCCGCGGAAAATCCGCTTTTTCCAGCGCTCAGCACTGCCCCAGGCCTGGGAAGGGGCACTGATTCATCTGCAGGATTGTTATATGTGATGTAAAGCAACTCGTGCTTGGGTGGAGAAATGTATAAAATAAAAATCGTCGAATAAATTATACACGCAACGAAAATCCAAGGAGCCTCAGAGCGCGGACAGCCCGGATTACCACGCAGAAGTTGCGAAACTCACCAGGAAAGAATGCCTCATTAACAAGTGAAAAAGTAAAAAAAAAGTAAAAAAGTAAAAATAAAGTAAAAAAGTAAAAATAAAGTAAAAAAGATGTAGCTGGTGTGGAGATGGGCTTCCCCCAGAACCAGGCGGGAACACCCAAGGACGATCAGCACTTGATAAGGATCATCAATCAAGATAACTGAAGTCGTCAAACATTTACAGTTTTGCAAAAGTGACATTCTGTGGTGGTGTTCACAGGGGTCCCAGGACGAGGGAAGAGAGGAGAATCTTGACTCCATGTTTCAGAAGGCTGATTTATTATTTTGATAAATATATATATATGAGATATCTATATAAAATATATATTTATGATATTATATATTATATTATAATATTATAATATATAATATAATATATAAAAATTTAATATAATATATATGATATATATTATATTAAAAGAGAATGATATATTAAAACTATACTAAAAGAATAGAGAAAGGATTCATCAGAAGGCTAGCAAGGAAAAGAATGGAATGCTAATAAAATCTTGTGACTGACCAGCAAGTCCGAGACTTGATTGTCCATTAATTAAAAACAACCACATGAGACCAATCAAAGATGCACCTGTTGCATTCCACAGCAGCAGATAATTATTGTTTTTCTTTTCCTCTGAGGCTTCTCAGCTTCTCAGGAGAAAAAAATCCTGGCAAAAGGATTTTTCATAAAACATGTCTGTGACAACAGTGGATTGGAGGGGGACAGTGCCACCTCTCCAATGACACTGGGCAAACCAACAGTCCATCCAATTTCTCCTCCTCCAGAAAAGAATGCAAAACAATGAGTTAATTACAGAAAATGTGTGAGAAAGTTTGTTATAAGAATGTAAACATCAGAAGGCTTGGAAAATCTTAAAAAATCAGGGTGACACCCAGAACCCTCCTGGAACTGACTCTGGGTGCCAGGACCCATCACTGCAGGAGAAGGAATTCCCAGGGGGAGCTGTGTGAAAGCTGCTGCTCTCCCTCATCATCAGAAAATTCAGTTTTTAAAACATTCATTCGCATGAAAAAGTGGATTTCCATCATCTTTGCAATGTAGAGATGCTTTAATGCCTCAAGGAATTAGGGGCAATCTGACTAAAAGTACTTTCTCCACCTGCTGTTGTTTCTGCCTGGACCATAATGGAAAGGGAAGAGAGAACTGCCACACTGTGCTTCCCAGACTGGCTGTATTCCAGCTGGGCTCTGTTTAAAATTCACCTGCCTTCCCAAATGCTGAAAATATTCCAATCCAGACGTTTTTTCTTTTTCTCCCCCTCTTCCTGAACAGTAAAGTACAAGACACAATTTTTCATTTAGAAATCTGCTTGGGAGCCATCAGAGCCTTTCTTCCCCCAGACTTTCGGGGAGGCTCTGATTTCCATCCTCACCCTGGTACCATTTTCTGAGCCAGTTTGCAGGAAGGCAGCAAACAGAGAGGACAAGGACAAATGTACAACTCTAAGGCAAATTGAAACCTTGAGCAGAGCGCAGTCCATGGAAAAATTCCAGGTGACTTGAAGGATTTTATACAGGAGTAAAAAACCTTTGATATATTATGCAGAACGTGCTGCCAAACACATGCTGGTTTTATCCTCATTCAAACAATAAACTCCTTCCTAAACACTGACTGTTTTAGCACAATATAAATATGCAAAAAAACCTTATGAGGTTGGAGAGGCATTAACCAGAGTCAGGGAGCAGGCAGAGCTGAACCCATCCTGTTCCAGGGTCTCTGTGCCAGGGACACCCCAGATTTAAACACTGCATATTTTAGCACAATATAATATTTTAGCACAATATAAATATGCAAAACCACATTTACCAAAGTCAGGGAGCAGGCAGAGCTGAACCAATGCTGTTCCAGGGTCTCTGTGCTTGGGACAGCCCAGATTTACAGGGGTCAGTCCCTGCCTGTCCCTGTGCTCAGCAAACCCCCCCAAATTCACTGCCAGGCACGTCCCCTGACTCCCAGGAGAGCTTGGGACATGAAGCCTAACACACTTGATTGCAGAGCTTATAGTTTGCCATAAGCAAATAAATTAGGTATAATTGAATATTTGATTGTAAGATTTACTGTTCTACCCTTTACAGCTTCACAGGTGGATACCCAGTAATGGAGAGAGAGGAAGAGCCCCATTAATTCTCAGCAGCGTGGACAGGCTGGGAGGAACAGGAGCCTCCTCCAGCCAGGTCTCAAAAGCTCTTGGAGATCTATTTCTCACCTAAGATAGCTCAGCTACCTTTGGAGGCATAAAATCAGCAGGATGGCTTCTGTGGTAGCGTTGGAAGCAAAAAGGTTTTAATAAAAGGCAAAATAACAAACTCTTTAGAGAGAAAAACTGATTTAGGTGGAAGAGGTCCTTGCTCCTGGTAAAACACCTCACAAAAGCAATTTGTTTCTTTGTTCTCTTCTTTTTCTAGTGAATTGCTCAGGTGGGACTTTCTGGCTTCTGTCCAATTGGGTATCCTTAAGTTTGAGGTGAAGTCCCCTAAACCTATGAAATGCCTTTTTCACCTAATCGAGGAGAGAAACGTCTGGGCTTCTTTCCTTTCTAAGAGGACCAAAGAGAGTTTTATCACTCAGTCAGCAAAGAGCACATTCCTACAGCTGGGGAAACCTTCCAGTCCCTGCTGAGGAAGATGAGGAAGCTCCTCCTGGCTTTAGGGGGACAATTTTTGCTCTTTGCCTGTAGCTGATGCCCAGAGCCACACACCCATCACGGGGCAGAGCAGAGTTCAGAGTCTCCTCACAGAACCCGGCGTGTTTTGGCACAAAGCTCAGCCATGACCTGAGGCTGCTGTTTACAGCGTGAAATTCAGCTTTGAACCCTTCCATTTTGAATCATGTAACCTAATTTTTGTAAGATATTACGTAGCCATGATATTTTCTGAAAAATCCTTTCCTTAGGATTTTTTCCTCCTGAGAAGCTGAGAGGCCTCAGGAACAAAATGTAAACATTGATTATCTGCTGCTGTGGAATGCAACAGGTGGGTCTGTGATTGGTCTCATGTGGTTGTTTCTAATTAATGGCCAATCACAGCCCAGCTGGCTCGGACAGAGAGTCTGAGCCACAAACCTTTGTTATCATTCTTTCTTTTTCTATTCTTAGCCAGCCTTCTGATGAAATCCTTTCTTCTATTCTTTTAGTATAGTTTTAATGTAATATATATCATAAAATAATAAATCAAGCCTTCTGAAACATGGAGTCAGATCCTTGTCACTTCCCTCATCCTCAGACCCTGGCAAACACCACCACAATATTACAGCTCAGTCAGAACCTGAACTTGAAGCAGTGCCCCAATATATTTTAGCAACTTCCCAGTGCTGGATTGCTTCACACCCTTGAGGAAGCTGGGGCTCACCTCCCTTCCTTTCAGCTGTGTAGAGAAGGTTTTCCCTGCTATAACATAAAAAAATCATCCTTTTGAGGAGTGTTTGAGATCAAGTGCTCCTCAAAGTTCTCTAATCTCTCTGCAATCTGTTTTTTAGTCAGCATGTTTGGGTCCTTCTCCAGGAGGGGTTCAAACACAGTCTGATTCCTCCAAGTCCCATCCCATGGGAATTAGGTTTGCAGTGCGAGCTCTTCCCACACAGCTGCAGATAAAAGTCTGCAGGTGCCAGTGCCAGGGGAAAGCTAATAAAAGAATTCCATTTTGGACTCTTTTTTCAGGGTTTGGCTAGTTCAGGTGTTGATTCCCAAGTGCTGTCCCAATTCTTAGTTTAACCTGGAGCAGTTGCAGGGACCTTTCTCAGAAACATCTCACTTCAACCAAACAAACAAATAAATCTCTTTGGTAGGCAATGCCCTTGCCTTGCTGCAGACTGAGCTGTGGCCAAGAAATTATATTTATCCTGCAGAAAACATCAGCAGGGCTGGCCTGGCCTGGCCTTAGTCTCACACGCCCCTCAGACAGGCAAATCCCATCACCTGAGCGGGTTTCAGGTTAAACATCAGCCAAGCTGCAGAGCATTGCCAGCAATTCTGCGTTTCAACACCATTTATACAACTTTTCCTTTATTTAGTGAAGCAGGACATTGAGCAGGAGCTTTAAGATCACCCCTGAGGGTTCCTCTGTGGCTCCAGGCACCCTTGAGCCTCCTGACCCCACAAAAACTGTACCCAGAGACACCCTGGGACCACAGCACCCACTCATTTTCTCTTTTAATTATTTTCCAAGCCGCTGTAAACACAATCAAAACAGCCACCAAATTAAATCTTTACCCTTTTAAAAGAGATATTTGAGATGGTAAATGATTTGTGAATGAACAGTGCATTATGTCACTGTCCAAGTCTGTTGCAGCACATTCAGACCATGGAAAGGTGCCACAAAAGTCCTGCTGGCTTTCTAACCCCCCTCAGCTCTTAGAGGAAACAGGGTGCTTCTGCTAGATCACTTCGTGGGGGCTTAACCTTCTTTTGATACTTAAAAAAATGATTTAGGGATAAATCTTGCTTTGGAAAGTAAACACTCTTTGCCTCTGGATTTGCACAAGGGCTCAGCGGGGCTGGGTGATGCTTGAGGGTTCCCTCCTTCCTTCCTGTTAAAGTTTTATCTTTTATTTCGTAATATACACATAAATATGTGCTAATCTGCTTTCTGATTTTGTTTTCTTTTCCTACCCAAGCCAGGCTGTAACCAGCACTTTGGCAGTTTGTGCTGGTGCCGCCCTCCTGTGGCTGGAGAGCCGCTCAAGCTGGAACAAAACCAGCTGAAAATTCTGATGAAATGTCACCAAACAGATAACACCGCAGCAAGGTGGGCTTGAGCAGCCTGGACACACTAACTGGTCCCAGAAACTCCCACCAAGGGCTGTTGGCCCTGTAAAGTTCATCCATGCTGTGATAGATGAGCAATGCAATTAACAGATAAATCTCATGTATGTAGGTTAAGAAAAGTTTTATAGATTTATAGTTTTGTTCTACGTCCTCGTGTGGTTATCAAGGGACAGCTGGGAGGGCTGGCTTGTTACTATGGAAGAGATTTGAGGAAGAGATCACCAGTGGACAGCAAAGAAGGGGTTGATGGACAGAACTTTGGGAGGGTTAAAAAGGGAAAAACTCCATTGTCAGGGGGCTGAGCACATGGCAGGGAAAATCTTTTGCTCCCAGCGCCGTAACCTTTTTTCTTTATTCAGTCTTCTGTTGTATTTTTGGTAAGGTTTAATAAACCTTCCTAAACTATGAAAACAGCGAGGAGCTGTTTCTCACAGGGGTTCTGTTTGCCACAGAACCCTTGTGAGACAGAACCCCTGTGGGACAGAACCTGTGTTTGCCAAGGAACCTGTGTGAGACAGAATCATGTGTGCCACAGAACTTGTGTGCCACAGAATTTGTGTGCCACAGAATTTGTGTGCCACAGAACTTGTGTGCCACAGAACTTGTGTGCCACAGAATTTGTGTGCCACAGGACCCCCATGCCATGGAACCCCTGTGCCATGGAACCCCCGTGCCATGGAACCCCTGTGCCATGGAGTCCCTGTGCCACGGGTTCAGCTCCTCTGTGTCTCCTGTAACAGCCAAAATCTCAGAGCAGGAAAGCGGTGACTGACGAGGGCAGTGACGCAGGTGCATTGTGACTCAAAATCCCAAACACACAGGAAACAGCTCCGTCAATCAACAACCCAGCACAAGAGTCCTCTCTCTGCATTCCTGAGGGATGTTCAGGGCCAACATTCTGACAATGAGCCACTCGTTGTCAACCTTGGCAGCCCACACTGCCAGGAGAAGCAAAATCACACCAAAAACTGCCCAAAAATGTGCAAGCTTCTGATGTTCTGAGGACTCCCACTGCACCAACAAAGCCCTGGGCGAATTCAGCATTAGAGCACCCTTAATTCACTTAAAGGGATATGTCAAAGCCTCCCTTAATTGTGATAAATCCCATTCCTTCATCTGAGAAGGTGACATTTCACAGCAAATCGTCCCAGGAAATTGAGTGGAACAAGGAAGTTTCCTGTTTTGTAAGTGATTTCCTGTGATGACAAAGCCCAGCATGGGAGCAGTTGGCTGCATGGCTGGTGCTCAGGTTTTTTAGGTCTTTGTTGTTCCCAGGCAGGCAGATGGAATTTGTCACAAGAAACTAATCAGGGACACTGAGACCTAGTTGCATTTACAGGGATAAAAATCTCAGTTTGAGGAGTCATTAGAAAGCTGCCTGCTAAGTCACAGCCCATTTCCCAGGCAGAACATTTCTGGCAGGGGGAGCAGGAGGAGCCACCACACCAACCCAAACGTGTCCCTGCTCCCTGTGACAAGAGCAGCCCCAGAGGGCTCTGCCACTTGGGAGAGGGCCAGAAGGAGCCACTTGACCTTTAAACACATCCCCCAGCTCCTCCACTTTGGAGGGAGAGGAATGGAGGATTTTTCTTTCCAAACAAGCTGTGGGTCTGCTGGGAGATAAAACCAGCACTGGGAGAAAAAAGAAACAATGGGAAGGATTCCACTGATGGATGAATGGAAAAAGAGATTTGATTTTACAAGTAAACTTTAGGTTTGGTGTTAAATGAAATTAGACATTGAAAGATGAAAGAAATAACGGGGAAGAAAAACCCCTAAAATCACGAAGAATTAAAAATTAACAGGAGGGTTATACATTAGAGGGGAATCTTCAGTATCAGTTGTTCTGGGAAGTCTGAACCTCTCAAGTACCTCAGAGATGGGGGAAAAACCCCTAAATTCTGTAAGAACTAAAAATGAAAAGGGAGGGTTATACATTAGAGGGGAATCTTTGGGATCAGATGTTCTGGGAAGTCTGAACCTCTCAAGTACCTCAGAAATGGGGAAAGAGAGAAGGGAAATGTGGCTGGAAATTGGGATAAAAAGGGAGGCTGCATCTTCCAAAAAATGGAGAGACCCCAGGGGAATGCCCCATGGCCTCTGCCTTTATTGGAATGAAGTCAAAGGACTCCTCTGTCTCCTTTTTGGACATAAACCTCTGGTGTTTGGCTGTCTGTATCCTTTCTCTATTCTTTAGTATAGTTTTAGTATAGCATAATATAATATAATATAATACAATACAATACAATACAATATAATATAATATAATATAATACAATATAATATAATATAATATAATATAATATAATATAATATAATATAATATAATACAATATAATATCAGCCATCTGAGAACATGGAGTCAGATTCTCAGTCTCCTTCTGGGCACCCACAAACACCACAGGCTGTGGTTACCCAGGGCTGTGTGGGGCTGCCAGCCCAGCACCCCGTTGCCTTCCTGGAGCATTTTCTGTGCTTGGAGAGGTGGAATTGCAAACAGGAAAGTGCTGAGCCAGCTGAGAACAAGCTGTTCGCCTGCCCCTGAGCGTCTCTCTCCCAGCAATGCTTTAATCCCAGCTCAAAGTGCCAAGAAAAGGAGCTCCTTAATCAGCAAAGCCGTGAGGAAGGGCAGCTCCCGTTCCTGCAGGGTTTCCCTGTGGCTGCACTGGCTCTGGCCACCACCCTTCCTTCCCCTGCTCGTGGCCATGCTCGTGCCAACCATGCAAAAAATCCCTTCCACATCCTCACAAAGGCCAGCACACACCCAGTCTGCCAGGTCCTGCTGCAGCTCTTGGTGTCCCCACAAAGAGAAGCCGCTTTGGTGGACCAGTGAATGTCCCACAAGAGGCGCAAATTTCCCTGACTTCTGCTCTTCTAGAAGACTTGGCCTTTGTGAAAAATGCATGATTTTAGGATTGGCTTTTGGCAAATATTAAAATGAACATTATATGTTAGAAAGTAATGCTGTGTTAATTCTCTTAAGCAGTGTGTTAAATATAGTTTTAAAAACGATGCTATGTAGGATACTTTTTTTAAAGAAAGGACTCGCAGCGAGATAGCAGCCACAGGACACCTGAATCTTTCAGAGAAAAAGAATTTATTGCTCCATTATCAGGAGAAACGAACTTCTTCCCACCTCGAAGGCGCTGTCAGGATTCAGAGGAAGAAGTTGACGCTGACCAGACAGAATCCTGTGTTTGAATGGAATTTATGCATCATGGATGAGGGGTATGAATATGCAACAGGCTATTGCTTTTAAGGGTTAATCCTTTGTTAACGTGGGTCTTTTTTCCGGCTCGTGCTGCCCAGAAAAATGTACCCTGACCTCCGTAACTCTTTGTTTCTATTGTCCCGTATTGTCCTAATTCAATTTGTCCAAATTATTATCACTCTAATTGTATTACTATTTTATAACCATTTTATTCCTATTAAACTTTTAAAATTTTAAAAACAAGTGATTGGCGTTTTTCACAGCCTTCATGCATTCCAGACAGAGTTTTGATCTCCCCCAGTTGGGCTTTGCCATTTCTCTGATGTTTCCATTATCCCCGCTGCGACACCCAGCAAATTCTGCCTTGTACCAAAAGCCATTTCTGTCAAATTGACTTAAAAGGAAGCAGTGAAAAACTAAAAACTCTGTATCAAATCCTGCCACCTGGAAAATCAGCAGAGAAATATAATTTTGTGGTCTTTCAAATTAAATCAGATTCTGGGCACTCTGCTGTTGGGTTTATCCAGCGCTGAGTGGAATTGCTCTGCTCAACCATGACTAGGTTTAGGCATGTTCATGGCAGAGCAGTTCCAGTTCAGACATGCTGCTTTTAATCGTATCCTCACACCATTTTTAAAAATTTTATGATTTGTCCATTAATGAGGCCTCGGCAGGAGGTGCCCTTTAGTGGCACAGCAGCTCGTGCTGCCACACAATGTCTGCCTTGGAAGGAGCAGGGCTGCTCACATTCCACCAGGGCTCTGGCTCTGCTGACCTCTGCAGGCAGCGAGGCAAGGCTACAGAGGTGGCATCCATGACAACAGCTATTTTTTACAGAAAAACAGAAATGGCATCTTTTTCATTTCTTCAAATGAAAAACCCCAAACAAACAAGAGTAAACATGAACGAGGTGGTTCATTCCGAGAAGCTTTTCTGGTATCAAGAGACATGATCTTACACAATATGGTGTTTTGGTTTGCTTTCTCTCTTGTTTTCCTAATTTACGATGTGTTTTAGCATCTCTGAAAAATATCCCTCAGGCTGCCAATGGCAACAGGACCTAGAGTGGTGATTTAACATGAGAGAATATGTTCTCTTACCCCATTTTCTCACACCCTTCCCTTTATGCTATGATGTGATTAAACCACTTGTAGCTAGGTGCAGAGGCTGGATCTCCATCCTCCGCCCTGGTGGGGTTGTCCTGTCAGGGAGCAGTGCTGGCATCCAGCAGCATCTGCCTTTTCTGCACCTCACTGAGACAGAGTCAGGCTGTTACTGTCATATTCTCTGTAAAATCCCTTCACCCAGGATTTCGTCTCCTGGGAAGCTGAGAAGCCTCAGAGAAAAATGAAAACAATAATTATCTGATTTGCTTCTCCTGTGTTTTGCTGCTTTGGAATGTGGCCTGGAGATTGTTTACCAGCAGGTGCACGTTTGATTGGTTCCATGTGAATTGTTTTGACTTGATGACCAACCACTGTCCAGCTGTGTCGAGGCTCTGGAGAGTCAGGAGTTTTCATTATCATTCTTGTTAAGCCTTCTGTCTGTATCCTTTCTCTATTCTTTAGTATAGCATAATATGTGATATATAATATAACATAACATAACATAATATAATATAATATAACATAATATAATATAACATAATATAATATATATAATCTATACAATAAATATATAATATATAATATATAATATAGAATATAATAATATATAATATATAATATATAATATAGAATATAGAATATAGAATATAGAATATATAATATTTGTGTCTGGTCGATCACTGATGGCTCTGTGGCAGGAGCTCAGCCCCAGCTCTGTCAAAGCCCAGAGAAATCCCTGCACAATTCTGCCCGGAGCTGGAGCATCCAAAACTCCACACTCAATATATTCAGGGCTGCAGCAAACAGCCTGACAGCTGGGTGCAGCAGCCATTTAGCAGATAACCACATTTTATTCTGACCCTTATTTCATCCTGCAGCAATTAGCCAGGGAAAAAAGGGGCTGCACCACGCTGTCATTTCAGCCTGGTGTTCCAGCTCGTTTAGTGAGGCAGAACCCAGACATACCTTCTGGATCCTGAGTAAAAACACCATTGGCTGCTGGTTCACAGCAGTTCTCACAAGTACAGCATGAGGGAAAAGCTGCTGCTGGGTTTAGCCAGCTCAGAGGATGATTTTGAAGAAATGTGAGGCAATCCAGTGAGCCCTGTGAGGAGGCAGCTGCACTCTTGGTGGGGCAGTGCAGCCACCCTGGCCTGGGGATGATCCCCTCACCAGCACTCAAGACATTTATTGCATGTTAGGTCCTTCCCTTTGCTCCAAACATAAATTTGATGTCCGTATTCTAGTTTTCTGAAATGATATCTTCCCCATAAATATCTTCTCAATAGTGCCAACCCCAAGCCCAGCTCTAATAAAAGTGCTCTTTATGGTTATTAGACAAGTGACATGTCCCTGGACTGAACAATTACCTTCAAATTTCTATCCAGAACGGGCTGGGAGTGGAAATCAGCTTCTTCCTCCCCAGGTACAAATCCATAATGAGGATTTATTTCTGAGGCAGTGGAAATGAGGTAATCCCTCTCCTTCTTGAGGTGAGATAAGGAGAATGAACAAAAAAATAAAATAAAGCAAGAAATAGTACAAGTTAATAGTGAAGCAAATGATTTGCAGGGGGTAGGGGCAGGAGAACAGCTTTGAGTAAGAAGGGAAAAATGATGGATTTGCCTGATCTGACCTGGGTGGGGGCATGTCAGCCTCTCAGTTATCCTTGGTCGCTCTAACACCCACCAAAACCAACCCAAATGCTGAAATCAAATACTGAAATCAAATACTGAAGTCCTGGGGAAGCCTTGATGTGCTGCTCCTGGCAGCTGACAGACAATGCTCAGGACAGACAGACACCAACAGAGCCCAGGTTACTCTGGCACAGGATTAATCTGCATTTCTGGGGATGGCCCTTTTCTGCCTGTGTTGTTCCAGCAAATTCTTTACTATAATAACCCAATTTCTGTAAATAACAGAAAATTGCCATGAAATTAAGCAGATGAGGAGATGTTGTATCACTGTGGACCCCAAACTGATGCCCAGCCTCTGCCTCAGCAAAGCCACAGCAGATCTGTATTGCCCTGTGCAAGTGTAGTGACTTGAGAAGCTGTGCAAATGCTGATAAAGGTGTGTATTTATGGAAGAAATTGAGGAAAAGCACCTTGGCTCTCTCCTGGGATTCCCACTCCAGGTTTGCTATTGGCTTTGCTCTCTGCCAAGCCCCAGCAGCTCGGAGGCAGAATCTGTTGATGCTACAGAAAGCAAATTCATGCAGAGCAGTCAATGGGAAATAATGGATATCAATTACACAGCTTGAAGTGCCGACTGGATCAGGTTTTATAACTCCTCACTCTCGTGGTCTTCTCAATAAATCCACTGGGAGAGATGTCATATCCTTTATAGCAAAGTTTCAATGTTTTATTTCCTATGGAGGAGCAAGTGGCCACTTCACAAAATGCTCCTTGGAGTCTGCCACAGCCTCATGAAGGAATCAAAATGGTGTGAGATGAGCATGAGCTATCTGTTCTCTAATACAGGGGCCAGTTTGCTCAGGTATTGCTGCTGGAAATCAGATTCATTCCTTTCCTTCTGCTTCAATCCTGTTTATAACACAGGGGCAGCGTCTGAAGAATGTGGGAGCCTTACAGTGAGGTGCTCAAAGCTCAGGTCACCTAAAAGAAAATCACACATTGAGGAGAACCTACATTTTCGTGGCAGGCAGAAAACAGCATCAGTCTGTGGGGGGGTGAGATTTTCCAGCCCTGCAAGTGCAGGGGAAGAGCAGACACATCACTCAAATGAAGGTAAAAAAATTACATTGAACAGGGGTACAAAATCCCCTCATCTTTATCTATCACTTGCAGTGTCTTATCTGCATTTTTATTTCAACCAGCACCAGAGGCAGAAATGCAGCCTTCTTCCGTGGCACCTTCCCTATGGTAAATCTAATTAAACAGCCATTAAAATGTGTCTTAGCTTGATTATATCAAGGTGACCTGGAGCTCCTGCTAAATGTTAACAGCAGCATTCCCCAAAACTGGCATCCAAGAGGGAACAGGCAGTCCTGTTTCTCCTGATGTGGCCTTTAGATGAATGTGGTTATTAAAGTGCTTTGTGTACAACAGAATTTTCAAATCAATGAGTCTAATTTTCTGGCAGCTGCTCTGTGTGCCCCTCCAGTGCTCCCAGCCAGGGCTGGCATCCCAGTGAGCATCCCAGCTGGACTCTGCAGCACTCCAGCAGGACGCCAGCAGCCATGGGGGCTGGCACACGGGGACAAAAAGGCACAGGCAGAGCAAAAGTGCTAAAATGTCAGAAAGGAGAGGAGAGGAGAGAGGGCAGAGTCTTCCCTGCAACAGCCAGAGCAGCTTCCACCTCCGTGGAAGGACCCTCCACCTGCAGGCAGCGAGGCTGATTGTTTCCCAGCCCAAGCAAACACCTGGCTAGGAGTTGAAATATCTTTCAATCCCCAGGTCTCAGTTCAGATTAAAGTCTAGAAACATTTCCTTGATTTACACTGGCCTGACCTTGGTGTCAGAGCCACACACAGTTCATATCCATGATGCAAAACTCTGCAAACCAAATTCCACAGCTCTCCTCACAACCAGACCTGCTAATGCCCAAAACAAAGAAATAGCTGGTTTATAAGCAATTTATCATGCTCAGGTTAATGAGAGCAAAATGCTAATGATCAGACTGAAAACTGAGAACAGTGTCTGTTGATTACTGCAGGTTTTTATCATGCACCCTAAAAAACATCATTATGCTAAAGAAAATGTTCACCAGGTACTGAATCAGAGAGATCTGCAGCTAAAAAAACGACTTCTTTTGGTTGTTACCTTATGTTTGACTTCACAAATTTATTCCTTTAACTGCAGCTACAGTTAAAAATAGGAAATATCCCACCAAGCTGCAAACTAGCTGAACAGGTGGGAAATGTCTCACTTCCCCCTTGCACATGTCAGCAGCCACAGTTTGGGCACTGGGGCTCCTTGAGCGTGGAAATCTCCCCCCACGCTGCGTGCAGGGGGCTGGAGAAGCTGGAGGCACAGGAATGATGAATTCCCAGGTGCAGTGAGAAAGGAATGAACAGAATTTAAAAACAAAATGAGAGATGAAGCCAGGCTATGGCACAGAGTTCTGGTTTCCTCGGTTTTGGAAGGCCTGGGAAGCTTTGGAAACACAAACACACTTTGCGTGCAGCCCACAGAGATTTTCTCAGGGCACCTTGACAGTGCCCACAGCTGAAATTCTGCCTCAGCCCAAGGTGTGACAAACATGCTTCAGTGTAGGAGTGTGCCCTTTGTTGGCAGAGTGACAAAACTGTCCTTTGTCCCCTTAAAAAGGAAATCAGCCCAGAAGTTTCTCTCCTCAATTGGGTAAAAAGACATCTCATAGGACCTGGGGGACTTAATCTCAAATTTAAGGAGAGCTAATTGCACAGAAGCCAAAATGTCTTGTATAGGAATGTGCTCCCTGTTGATGGAGTAACAAAATTATTCTTTGTTCCCTTAAAAAGGAATTAAGCCCAGAAATCTCTCTCCTCAATTGGGTAAAAAGGCATCTCATAGGACCTGGGGGACTTCACCTCAAACTTAAGGACAGGAGCCAAAAAGTCCCACCTGAGCAATTTACTAGAAAAAGAAGGGAAAAAAGAAACAAATCACTATTGTGAGGTGAGAGCACCTCTTGCACCTGGCTGGGTTTTTCTCTGTAAAGAGTTTTGTAATTTTGCATTTTATTAAACCCTTTTTGTTCCCACCCCCGCCACAGAAGCCATCCTGCTGATTTTATGCCTTCTGAGGTAGCTGAGCTCTCCTGGGTGTGAAATAGATCTCCAAGAGCTTATGAGACCTGGCTGGAGGAGATTCCTATTTCTCTTCAGCAAATGACAATGTGCACCAAGTCCACCCTGACATGGGACCAGCTTTACACAGTCACTGTGAGCCTTTGGAGCAGCCTGGCCAATGCCCTTCCCAGCATCTCCAGAGGGTTAATCCAGCATTACCTGGAGCTTCTGGCTGATGAGAGCAGCTCTGGTTTGTTGCTAACAGCAGCACCATGTGCCTATGGCACTGAGTCTCATCAATTTTTTAAAAAATTTAAAATTTACTGGCCAATTTGTAAAATTCTGGTTTTGTTTTCAGATCTTTGTGGTTGTTGTGTCTCCATTCACATTTGAATTTCTGATTAAACCATGTATTTTTTTATGAATCCTTCGGCTATTATGACACATCTCTGCCGAGTAGGGAAGGCACAGTAAAACTAATTAAATGCCACCCAAGAAATTAACTCTGCCATTTACAGAAACACATTGGACTGTGAGGAACAGCTCTTTCAGGATCATTGCAAGGGGTGTACAAGCTGAATTTTCCCATGATGGAAATTTGTATTGGATGGTACAGTTTGGTACCAGGGCAGGCAGGAGGGAGCAGGAACATGGGCAAAGAGCAGCAGAGCATGGCACCTGCTTGGTAGGTGAGAGAGGGCACGGATGGGCGAGTGCTGGTTTTAAACAAGACTCAGAGAGGGAAGGGGATGAGGTAGACAGCAGGGAAAGGGGTGATGAACAGGGGAAAGGGGTGATTGTTGGGAAGGATGGAAGTTTGACAAGAAAGTCTCACAGATCTGTGTGCTTCGCAGAAAGATTTTTAAATGTAGAGTCTGATGGAAGAATAGAGATGGAAGCAAGTTTTGATATAGAAGAAAAGAATTGCTGAGCCGGTCTCACTGGATAACCAAGGAGGCAAAGGGTGTGTTAGTTAGAAGGGGTTTTTATGGCTTAGAGCAAAGGATAAACCCACCTCAAACAAGAAGATGTTTTTACCAAGCAGGAAGATAGCACCGGCAAACAAGTCAGCAAATGTGGCAAGTAGAAAAAAAGTCTCAGAATTTTCCACTGCAAGAAAACTGAACAACAACTTCTAGCTTCAACTGTAATGTACTGACTTTTAGTGATTGGAGAACAGTAACATAAATATGGTAATTACAGTAGTTATGATAGGCTATAGATAATAGTTAAGGTATAGATTGGTTCTGCTGTATGGAGATGCTCAGCAAAGAAAAGTAAATAATGCATTGTAACCAAAAGAAAATAAATAATGCATTGTAACTAAAACTAAAGGATCTCCAGGCCTGCCTGCAGCTGGAGCTGACAGCTGTGGGCACAGCTCTGTCACCCTGAACTGCTGTAACCTCTTGGATGGAATAAACTGCATTTTGGATACAATAAACTGCATTTTGGATACAATAAACTGCATTTTGGAGAAATGCCTGAAGTCCCAATCTCTCATGTCGGCTCTCACAGGTGATGAACATACAGCAAGGAAAGGAGTGATGTACAGAGGGAAGGGCATGATGAACACAAGGGCAGGGGGTGATGTGCACAACCCAGGCTCACCATCTGCTCAGCTCCAGCACAGGGCACCCACGGTGTGGGGCTCACAGCCCGTCCCTGCATGGTCAGAACCCGATGCTGAGCAGGGCACAGCACTGCTGCACCCACCCCCCCGGGGCACAGCATGTCCCAGGCTGCTCCCACCTGCACCCACCCCCTTTGTCACCCCCTCCAGCAACACTGAGAGGAAGAAGAGCAAGCAAAGGGCCAGCGTGGAGGATCCTGCCTGGGAGGGACATGGGGAATAAAGGAGCAGCTCTGTGCAGAAATCTACTGTCACAGGGGGTAATGAATTAAATGAAGTGGAAAGCATGGCATGAACGGGAGATTTGCTGTAGTGGCTAATGTAATTAACCTCTATTGAAATAATTAAGCCTCCTGATTTGTGCTGCATGAGCAGCACAACTGCAAGGGCAGGTGTGGGCAGCACCCACCACGCCGAGGGCCTTGAGGTCTCCTCTGCTCTGTGGAGCTGCTTGGCTTCTCCTGCAAATAAAACCCTACAGGTTTAGGAAAAACAAGTCATGATCACAAATATCCCACAAAATGCTGTGGCTCATTCCTCTTGGACTTGACCTGCCTCCTCATAAACTGTGACATTTTTTCTTCCTTCAGCACAGGATTGCTTTATGCCAGTCAGAGAAGCAGGGTTTGTTGTCTCTAGTTATTAATTTACTTTTATTGACTGCAGTGCCTTTCCCGGTTTTATTACCCAATAGCTCACACCAGCAGAACAGCTTTTCCTTTAGGTTACACATAAACATTTGACTTTCCCAAGAGGGCACCAAGGAGAGGCAAAGCCACTGCAGCTCCTGCTGGGTGCATCTGCTGACCCCAGGGACACCAGACCACGTCTCTCACAGCCCCATCCAACCAGCAAAAATGCTGATCCCTTTCCCCCCCTTTTCACTGCTCAAGGCACATGATGAAAAAGCACAAGATTTAGATTGATTTTTTTTTTTGTGTGCGTGTCCTAAAAATATGCTCTGAAACGCTTCCATTGTCCATGTGCTGCTCCCTGTGATAAGGCACATTTTCCCTCCACAGCAATTATTTTGAACACCACTATTAGGCTGACTGTGAAAACCCAAGAGCACCACAGAAGGTTCTGGGGATGTTAAACCATCAGGTTCCCTGCTACGGCCAGGACAGTGGGGAGCTGCAGAGATTCTTTTTTCCTTTTTTGAGAAAACAGACAGCTGCAATGAGTCCTCCACTTAAACAACTATTTGTGCTAAAGCTAAAAAAAAAAAAATAAAAATAAAAGCAGCTCAATGCTTGGCTGACTTTGAAGCCCAACAGAGGAAATTCCCTGGAGCTGTTAAGGATGGGCAATGCAAGGTGGTGGCTGGGAAGGGCATGGCAGCCCAGCAGGAACATGAGCCTGGAGCTCTGTCCCACCTCCCAGCACATTTAGGGACGTGTAGAACCCACCTAAGAGCAGAGGATTAGCAGTGGGCCAGTGCCAGGGTGAGGGGCAGAGCAGGCTGGTGGTGCCCAGTGCTGCTGGTGGTGTGTGCCAAGGCTGGGTGAGCACATCCCCACTGGGGCTGCTGCTGGATGGAGGAGAACCAACATCAATTCTAACTCACTGCATCCCTGGCAGCGGTGCTGAGCACCACAGCTGCTCTCTAAATGTGATTATAGCTGAAGATTCACTATATTCACTGCTGAAGAGAACTGGGGGACGTGTCATCAGTCTCACATCAAGTACAGCATGTATTTTGTCTTTCAGTCATATTTACTTTAACTTCACAAAAGGATTAAATGAAGTTTACAGCGATATGCAACAACTGTTGTGAGAAGGTGAGAATTCAACTGAGAAAGAGGAAAAAACACCCCACAAACAGGAAAAAATTAGCTCAGCAGTGTGCTATCCTCCCTTTCTCACTCTGCTGTAGATGATTTTCTCAAGTCTACTCACGAGCACAGAGGAATTCTGAGAAGTTTAGGAGCAAGTGTCCTGGTGCAGGTGTAGGAAGCAGAAGATGCCCTGCAGCCCTGGGCACACGTGTGGGGGGCACAGGGCACTGAAACCCCCCCTGCCCACCCCCCTGAGGTGCAGGAGCTGACCAGGCCCAGGTGGCTCCTCCATGTCTCAGTGCCATTTGCACATTCCTGCCTCCCAACCCTTACTGCTAGTGAGGTGCAACCTGTAGGAGGTTTCCTCTGCAGCTTTTCAAAAAGTTCAGGTGCTTTAAATCTCCAGAATATGGTTTCATCTGTCTGCAGCAGCTGCCTTTTGCACAAACCTCCCCTCTGCGGGGGATGCTCACCTTTGGGACAGCACCCAGCACTCAGTTGTGCACGCAGCATCTTCCCCCTCCGCTTTTTGGTTCTTTTTTCTTTCAGATTCTGAAGCTGGCACAAATATTTTCCATCAGGCAGGTGAAGGAGCAGAGCAGAGATCCAGGTGGAGCAAAGCCAGCAGCTCCTGGTCCTGCAGCTCCTGCAGCTGCTGAAGGACAGGGCAGGGCCAGGAGGAATTGCTGGGGAGTGCCAAGCCCAGCATCTCCAGCTGCTGGAATCCACAGCCCAGGGCACATTCTGATCAGTAGATTTGGGGGCTGTGCTGCAGCACAAAGGTGGGTAGAGCACAAAGTGTGAGGAGTTGTCCCTCAGCCCTCCAGACACAGCATCTCTCCTGGAAAATGCCCCTGGATCCTTCTCCAGAGCCCCTAGCTCTGCTCTTGAAAGAGGCAGAGCTGAAGATATTAAAGGTTTGTTCATTTGTTTGGGGGTTCACTTCCCTGGAAGACTGACAGGCTCCCACAGAGTGTTTATATGAATCCATTGAGTCTCTACATTTAATTACACTTGACTGAGTGCATTAACACAACCGTGAAATTTTAAAAGATATCAATTTGATTCTGTTTGACTCCAAACCTGACAGTGAGTTGCTTTGCAGCATATCCTATCCTCCAAGCCCTTTTCCCAGGCGTCTGCAGCTGAGCTCTGGCAGCTCCTGAACCTGAGGAGACACCCCCAACATCCCCCTCCAGCAGGAAAACACCAACTCCAGCCCACAGGCCCCGTGGGGGATAATCCATGTGCCCTGAGTCATTTACAGGTTAATTACAGGGAAAAAAACCCACATTAACAAGAGTGAGCTGGCTGAAAGATGAGCCCCATGCACTGGGTCAGCAGCACTATTAGAAATGGCTCCATTAGAAATGGCCTTCACTCAGGAATAGATGAGTTGAATTCCCAGCTGCTCACGCATGGGACAACACAAAACTGCCCCCAGAGAGCCCAGATCAGCTGCAGGGTGCCCAGGGGGAAGCACCCACCTCCCACAAGCACAGAGGTAATAACTGAGCTCAGAGCAGGGCCTTGTGATGGTGTCAAAACTATACTAAAAGAATAGAAGAAAAGATTTCATCAGAAGGTTAGCTAAGAATGGAAAAAGAAAGAATGATAACAAAGGTTTGTGGCTTGGAAAGAGAGCTCGAGCCAGCTGGGCTGTGATTGGCCATTAATTAGAAACAACCACATGAGACCAATCACAGATGCACCTGTTGCATTCCACAGCAGCAGATAACCATTGTTTGCATTTTGTTCCTGAGGCCTCTCAGCTTCTCAGGAGGAAAAATCCTAAGGAAAGGATTTGTTTGTCTCCCAGCCAAGCCCTTGGACAACAACTCTGGAGACATTTCCCAGCTTGATTGTGCCCGTGTAATCTGCTCCTCTCTGGCTCACACACACACACCTATCATTTCCCCACCCTTTGTTACCAATAAGAACTCACATATTTCCTTTCTGTAAATAAAAAATACCCTCCTATTAACACACACACACACAGCCCTGGCTGTAGAGCTGCTTGCTCTACACACATCACAAGGAGGATGTAGAGCACAGTGCTGGGAGGATTTATTTTTAACAACTCCTCCTGTGTATTCAGGAAAAGCCAGGGATAAATACAATTTTTTTCTGATGGCAGCCCACAATGAGAAGTCTGCAGAAGAAACTGCTCTGCCTGTTATAGGCTGTATTTTTTATTCCTCCACCTTGCAGGGTAAGTGTGGGTCCCTTAAGGTTTTAATTTAGGTCTTAAAGACACCTCACTCCCCCACAGAAGACAGCAGACTTCCAACTTAAATGTATCTCTTTTGAGATGATTTTGTTTACTATATAAAAATATAAACTATCCCAGAAAGCTGCTCTGGATGACTTTTAAGGATTTTTCACCTGTAAAGCAGATTTCTTGGAAGGAGTTCACTATGTGGATGAAAGACTCTTTCATCCACCTATTATTTGGAATTCATCCCTGTGCTTGCCCCGTGGAGAACCAACAGATTTCCAAAAAGTGAACAGCTTAAATGCTACTGACAACACACACAAACACAATCAGTTAATTTCAATAAGCTGCCAATTTAAAATATGAAATGGCATGAAGTACAGCAGGAGGGGAGTCCAGAATCAGCAGGATGGACAGGGAGATTTTCCTGTTGGCTGGAGTCTTTCCCACAGCCTGGAGAGAGGGAGGAGGCATCTTGTGCTACTTTTAATCTGCTCAAAACACATTATTTAAATGCTGTGGACTTTAAGTAAAACAGGAACATCTTATGAACATTAGAAAAACATGCAAAAGGCAGCTGCTGCAGAGAGATGAAACCATATTCTGGAGATTAACAGCACCTGAACTTTTGACAAACTGCAGTTGGAGTGGCCATTGAGCACTTGTACCGCCTTGTACCTTGTTTTCTGCTGCCTGAGCGGCCAAGTCAGCCTTTAAATAGGTGTTTAATCGCTCGCTAAATGGGGCAGTTTATTACCTTGCTGCGATTCTGCCTTTCACCTGCACTGCAGCACAGCAGCACTGCAGCACAGACCCTCTGCACCTGCACTTGCAGACACTCCTGGAGCAATTCCCGGCAGAATTGTTGGGAATTGTTCACCTCACGGGGCAGGTGAGGCCCCTGGACAGCTTCAGAAAGAGCTGCACTGGATGGTGGCTTGAATGGTTCAAGGTCTTACAGCTGTAAAAGTATTTATCACTATAAAAGCTGTCAGGAGCTGCACTTAAAACTTTTCATAGCTTAATGGTATGAGAAGGTGCCTGAGTTAATCAGAGAATGCCAAAATGGCGTGGGTTGGACCTTAAAGCTCATCTCATCCCACCTCCCTGCCATGGGCAGGGCTGTTGTGGATATTTTTGCCCCTGACAAAGGAGAGGAATGATGAGGAGGACTCCATCTTATCAGAAGGCTAATTAATTACTTTATTATACTATATTAGTCTATACTATATTGCACTATATTACATTACATCTGAACTGAATCTGCCAAGCACTCAGCTCTGCACACACTGCACAGAATCTCGTGAATTTTAGCTGACAGTCCCAACACACACACCTGGCTCTGGTAGGCCAAGGAAACACAACACCATCACTCTGGATAAACAATCTCCATATTGCATTCTACTTTGGCACAAACACAGGCACAGCAAATGAGATAAGAATATTCTTGGGAAGAATTGTGCCTTGCTTTTCTCTGGGAAGAGAAATGTGGGGCTACACACCTGGCCCTGACAGGCCAAGGAACCAAAACACCATCACTGTGGGGAAACAATCTCCACATTGCATTCTACTTCGGCACAAATACAGCAAATGAGAATTGTTTTTCCTTTTCTGAGGTTCAGAGAATGCGAAACCCAGAAAGATTCTTGGGAAGAATTGTGCCTTGCTTTTCTCCGGGAAGAGCAATGTGGTTACAGGTGAGTGATAACAGCGGCAGGGCATCGATTCCAGCGTGAGGAGCAAATGGAGAAGGATGGCACCTTCCACCTCATTGATCCTGCCTGTTAGGCAGAATGGCAGCTCACTCCATCCTCCCCAGCCTGGCACAGGGGGGATCAGCAGCCTCAGCCACACGCCTTTGGCCACCGGGGATATTTGAGGTGGTGAAATCACATTTGCCTTTAAAACCCTCGGTGCAAGGGGAGCAGCTCCACACTCACACACAGCTGGGCTCCCCCTCCAAACACCCCCTGAGACCAGGAGTGATCCTGAGTGCTGCCTTGCCATCCAGTTCCAGCCCTGGGATAACTGGATCTCCTCCTTTAACACACTCAATTCATTTCACTCCAAATCCTCTGTGATCCTGCATCCCCTGGTCTGATCACCAGAACTGAAACCTGGATGTGGAGCCCAGATTAGAAAGCCAGTTCTCTGCCAGTGACAAGGTGATGTTTGGGGTTTTTTTTTTAAATCTATTTCAAGTTATAGTTCATGCACTGTGGTTTAATTGCATTTGCCCTCCAGCCTTCCCATTAAAAATAGAACAGAAACCAGCACTTCCAGGATGGAAATGAGAATGAGAAAAAGCCCTTTTAAAAAGGAAAATGCTATGTTTGGAGAGGAAGGATAATTATTGCCACAGGTATAATAAAGAGGGAGGTAGTTGGATTCTGTGTCATGTCCAGGGGCCAAATGCAAGTTATTCAGACCTTTCAAAATGAGGTCACACTGTCACTGGAGGCAGAATGAGAACTGCAGGTTATGGCAGAGCTCACAGATTGATCTGTTCTACCTGAAATTCTGAGATGCTAAAAACCCTGAGCTGGAAAGAATTCAATTGATGATTTTAGGGAACTTCCCCTGAAATTCTGCTCCGTGACACGAAACAAGGGAGCACTCAGGGAAAGCTGGGCCCCAAGGGAGCCCCAAAAGAGCCACAGGGGGACTTCAGGAGGACACAGCAGGGAAACTTCCACCCCAACGCCCTCCCAGGTTTCAGGAGGAGGAGGAACGAGAGAAGTTGTTCTGAGCTGCCCAGAGGTTCTGCAGCTCAGAGGGTTGAGTCCCACCACCTCCATGAGGAAGCTCAGGGCAGGAGGACACTTCCAAGCCCATCTGAGGTGCCTTGAGGCAGCCACAGGGGGACTTCAGGAGGACACAGCAGGGAAACTTCCACCCCAACGCCCTCCCAGGTTTCAGGAGGAGGAGGAACGAGAGAAGTTGTTCTGAGCTGCCCAGAGGTTCTGCAGCTCAGAGGGTTGAGTCCCACCACCTCCATGAGGAAGCTCAGGGCAGGAGGACACTTCCAAGCCCATCTGAGGTGCCTGCAGGCAGCCAGGAGCTCTGCCTGCCACTCTTCACTCAGGGCTGCTTCTCTTGCCTCATACACTAAGAAATAGTGGTGACTCAAAACCTTGGGGGCTTCTGGCCCTGAATATTAAACCACCAAAGTCCCTGCTGACTACAGCTCTGGAATATATAAAAAACAAATCTGATTGTACCGCCAGATAAATCATATCACACTTTCTGCAGGCTGAGCTGAGCGCTGTGGGATCTCCCAGGGTGCTGGGGGCTCAGCAGGGACACCCTGGCACGTGCCACCAGCTCCTGCACCCCGGTGCAACCAGATCTCCGGGCTGGTTTGGTTTTGGGTTGGATTTCTGCGCTGCCATTAACGTGTGCTGAAGCCACGGGGAGCTTTTAAGGCAAACTCACGGGGTTGATGTGACGATGCGAAGCGTTTGTTCCTCCCACGCTTCCCCTCACTCCCAGCTCCCACCCAGATGGGCTTTGCCTCAGCCCACTCGTCTGTAAAGGAGGCACCAGGCTTGGCAAGAGGAAAACAAAAGGCAGCAGCTTTGCACCCAGCAGGGCAGAGACTGGGAAGGAAGGGGAGCAGGGAGAGTGAGTTTTAATGGATGGAAGGGGCACAGAGCAAACCAGGCTGCAGAAACTCATTGTGCTGTGTGGACAAGTTCGAGACTTGTAGATTTACAAACTTGGATGCCTAAAAACCACTGAGTATTAATGTTGCTTTCTCACACCCCAGCTCACCTCAACTACTTCTTTTTAGTAGAAGCTTTCCTGCCTCTACTCAAGCGCTATCCCCAAGTCCACAGCCGGCAGAGCTGGGACCCCTGGGCAGGGAATATTGCTGGGAATCCACTTGAGTGAAACCCCAAACATCAGGGAAATAAACGTGCCAACAGCAGCACCCCCTGCTGCAGCGTGTGCTGGCAAACAGAGGGAAAACAAACAGAGATCATTCACTAAACATTAAAGACATCTCAGCAAAGCACCTTCACCAGAAAGAGACACAGAACTGGCTGCAAGGACAGTCTGAAGCCTGCAGGTTTGCTATTTAAGACACTTCTAAGGATATTCCAGATACTTCTGCTGCAAAATGCCATGTGCAGACAAGCACGGAGCTCTTCAGCTCGTCAGGTCACCTGCCTGGCAGCACAGCAGCACCTGGGAACTGACAGCCACTGCAGAAAATCCTAAAAAATCAAAGCAACACAGCCCTGCTGTGCCCGTGCATCTACTGCAGCTGGCAGGAACTGCTCTGCAGCCCAGGCAGCCTCTGCTAGACAGCAGCAACAGGAATGGAAGGAGCTGATGAACAGGAGACTACAGAGTTCCCCAAAGCCTGCTATTTTTGGCTGAGGCATGGTGAAACACTAGCACAGACAGCACATAAAATCCAGCATAAAAACCCAGCACATTTTGCACTCTGGATTCATTCTCTGGCTCATGGTTTTTTTTTTTTTCTACACGAGTCACTCAAGCTGGTATGCAGGAGGCCAAGAAAAATGAGGGAAAGTTTGTGGGGAGAGGACCCAGGAGATATTGCATGGCCCAGACTGACTGTCTGATCAGCACCAGAGACAAGAGCACCTCCAGCCCTCAGGGCTGCCCTGCTCTGAGGCTCAGCCCTGCTCTGGCACAGCAATAAATCTCCCCAAGGCCCCAAATGACTTCATAAGCCTTGGGTTCTTCTCA
>NW_005054535.1:622006-625015 GCF_000277835.1 Geospiza fortis | reverse complement strand
TCTGGGCACCAGCAGCATCCCCAAGGGCACTGCTGAAGCTGCTGGCAGCTTATTGCTGAGCAAGGAGGAGACAGCAGTGCCCTGGTGGCACACTGAGGGGCAGGGGAGCCACAGAGCATCCCTCTGCAAGCTGCAGATATCCTTTAGCCGCGTGTTTAATTAAATAGAACGCTCGTGTTTTGTATTAAACCCGCACAGCAGCTGACTATTTAAAACATGCACACTGGAGCCAGCCAGCAGGGAATGGCTCCAGAGCTGCTCTCCAGATTGACTTCCAAGAGAAAATTCTGTTAAATGTCTCTGAGGCCTTTCTAAATGCCCCTCCTGGGAGGGGAGCCTGGTGTTGCTATGCAGAGAAATGGGTCTGAACCATTGGGTCTGAATGTAAAATATTACTTTATTACTCATCACCGTGTACACACTGAGGCAACTGGCACGGAGGGGAGGCAGGGCTGGCCGGGCTGTCAGCACGTTTGCACGGTGCTGAGAGGGTGATGGATGATTTCCTGAGCTCTGTTTGCTGTTCCCAGCACTGCTGTCCCCTGTCCCCAAGCAGGGGCACAGATGCAGAGATCTGGGCTCCTGTTCTAGAGGAAACCTCAGAGAAGAGCAGGTGGGACAGGGAGAGACTGGTGTGACCCAAACAAGCATGCTGCTGTGCCAAAGCCTCTCTGAGACGAACAGGGATTGGCTGGGGAAAGAGAGACACAGCTGAAATAAATCCTCAAAAAGCCAGAACTAATCCAACCATACAGCACGGTTTAAAATAATTCATTTTAAAGATTCCTTTTGCAGCGCACCTCTGTGTTTGTGCTTGCTTTAGAAGTGGCACAGACACAACTATCCTGTTCTCACAACAGAAATCACCACGCTGGGCATTTTCACACACAAGTGCATGGTGCTGAAAGGCAACAGAGGGGTGGACAAGCCCCCAAACACAACCCCCAACATGTGCAGTCACAGCTGGCAACTGGCACTTCCAACTTTCTGTCCAGTGCAAAACAACAAATTCATTTCAACCCCTGTGAAATTAGGTGATGATTGTAACACTATTTAAACCTCCCAAATCTGAAATAATAAATTAGGTTTATACTACTTAATTTTACAAGGACTTACTACCTTTTGCCCCACACTAATTTGTTGCCATAATTACATTAAACTGGGGCTGATTTTTTTCTAGTCTAGGTCTAGCTGGAAGCTTGTTGTTCCTACTCCTGATCCAAAGAAGAATCTGTTGTTGCCCTAAAGCCTGTCTGGGCTCTGAATCTACTAGATACTCTAATTTCACTATAAACTTTTGTCCTAGGTTGACCCCAAAATATGCCCTGAACCAGGACAAACTTATTATCCTATAGCCTTAGATCCTCACTGCTACAGCACTGATAGTAAATTACACAGAACTAATTATAAGGGTGAAATAAGCACCTGAGCTGTGCCAGGGAGAGGCTGCAGATATTTGGGGCATTTGGAGAGGAAAACAACCTTTGGGCACAAGAGCAGAGACTGATTTTGCCTTCCTGTTTCCAGAGCCTGTGGGCACTCACTGGTCAGTGGCCAAAGATGCTCAGGACAAGAGGGAGGGGGGGAATTGTTTGGGTGTTGTATAATTAGCTTTGCCTTTTCACTGAGATCCATTTTAATGCATTACTGCACTACTGAACTAAATATCTGCATTAGAAAGTGACTCATGGTGGGAGCAATCGAGCCAGCACTCCCTGGTTTAGAGGTGCATGCTGTGAGCTGGATTCTGGCCAGACCTTTCCAAATTTAAACGGCAATTTAAACTGCAGGAGCAGCCAAAGGCATTGCCTGAGCAGCCTGTGCCACTTCTGAGGGCAGGCTGAGGGAAGAGGCTCCTGTTCCTGGCCACCCCAGCCCAGTGGCCCAGTGGCACAAACCTGTCCATCCCTGCGCTCCCCAGGGCCAAACACAAGGGCAGCATCCTCACAGCACCCACCCAAGGGTCCCACTCACCCCTGACATTGCACCACCACGTTTTAGGCACTGGCAAAGATGCTTTTCTGTTATTTAAATCCCGTGCACCTGCTGGGTTCCACATTCCCTAGCACAGATAACAATTTCCTCATTAGGAGAAGCTGTTGAATTGGCAGCAGCGGGTGAGCTGAGGCTGTGTGTCTGTTCAGACCAGCACTGCTCTCAGTAAATGTGTGTGTGCAGCACTGCAGCTCTTCCTGCAGCTCATTTCATGGAGATGGGCTGGAGGGCAGTGCTTTTTTCCTCAGGGCTTTTTCTTTGCATTTTCTATTTCCATGTTTGAGCTATCCCATGAGCTCTCCCTCATCCCACTCCTCCTGTGCATCCTCCGAGGAGCAGCAGCCCTGCTCCATCTGCCTCCTGTGCCACCAGCAGCAGCACAGCCCAGTCTGGCACTGGGATGGATGGGGAAGCCAACACTGTGGAGCTGTGCGAGGCTGGAACCCAGAGAGCATTGCCATAATGGTAATTATTCTTCTGGGTCAGCTGCAAAAAATGGCTCGCAGAGCGGGGCCACCTTTTGTCATTTTACAAAAGTCAAAAGCACTGAACAAGAGTGTTGTATTTAGCTTGGAGCTGTCACAACAGGCACAAAATCCTGTCCCAGTCTCTTGTTTAATGATCCTTGTTCTAAGGGGAAAAAAGAAGCTTAATGAATGCATCTATATGAGCCATTAAGAGCAAAATAAAGGCAGAGATAAAGGAAGATAGAGACAAAGAATGGACGATCCTCAGACATGTTTTCTGCCAAAGTCATGCTTTACATAATAGATGCAGCTTCTTTCTTTCCTCAGATGGGAAGATGGGCTTGACACCATCTCATCAACAGCAGCTGTAATAACAGCTCCTTGCTATTAATATGCAAATTGAAATGCACACACTGATTAAAAACGTGTTAGACAAAGGCTTTTGTCAGAGACCTGCGAGCGGGTGCCAGGGTTCAATGAGGGAGCAGTGCCCCAGCACAGCATTTCTCCTCAGTCTCACCCTGCAGCCCAGTGCAGGAACTTCAGC
>NW_005054535.1:612609-621996 GCF_000277835.1 Geospiza fortis | reverse complement strand
GTACATTTTCTCTCTCTCTGGAGCTCTCATTCAACCCCCAAAGTGGGTCCTGCTTGTCCCCAGCCCCACTCCAGCCCTGGGCACTCCCCACAGGCTCTTGCTGTGCCTGGCAGCTGCTCAGGTCCCTGACCTCGGGCAGGTGCAGCCCAGAGGAAGAACCAGACTTCCTTCCACGTACTTCATTTGAAGATTATGGAAGGTGGTTTTAAAGGGCAGGACTTGCTAATTAAGTTGATGCAATAGGAACTTCACAAAGGAAGCACCGCTTACGTAGCAGGAGCATTCTTCTGCCATGATTAATCTCTGTATGAAGCTGCTGCCTCAGGTTACACCCTGTTGCCATAGAGCTCCATTGCCACCACATAAGGAGCCAGATAAAGCCACATATTATTTGTGTTGGGCTGTGACTGAGCATAAAACACCACTGGAAGTCGGTGTCCTGCCCCTGAAACACGACCTGACTCACAGCAGACTCTAGAGCTGCCTCAGTATGGCCACGTTAATGAAACACTTCTAGAACATTACATTTCCTTGCAGCTGTCACCCAGTGCCACCTGTGTTCCAGTTAGCACTGACTGTGAAGTGAGTCTGGGGAGAGACCCAACCACACTGAACATATATTATTGAGTTTTGCTTTCTTTACAGACTATCTTGCACAGAATTTTAAACCAGTAAAAACATTTGGCCAGAACAGGCAAAAATCAAATTTGTTACCTATAGATGTTCTGCATGAAAAATGCTGAGTGTGTTTTTATGGTTTTTTTTTTAAATGAAGAAAATGTACTCAAATGTTTTCACCCTTCAGTTTAAAGTAACCTAGGGGGATGCAGTGGTTGCACTGAAGCATTTTCAAAGCTCTCTAATACATCCTCTCACACATTCCAGCCTGGGGCCACTGGACCAGGCTTGACATCAGAGATCTGGCGTCACTTCTGCAAGGACCACTGACTTACCATGAGCAGATTTGTCTTTTTATGTCTTGCTTTGAAAGCCTAATGAACTTAGGAAAAGCAACAGATTAAAAGGATTTAGGGACCAAAGACCTGGACAATTTTGGCAACAAATGGAAATATTGCGCTGCTGTGTTCCCTCCAGGCAGAAGTTGGAGGTGTGATGGGGCAGCTCACCTGCCTCCCACTCACCTGGGCCAGGTGCTGTGGGGTGGGAATCCCATCAGCAGAGCTGAGCCTGCTCTGCAGTGCCACAAGACACCAGAGTGACACCAGAGTGACACCAGAGTGACACCAGAGTGACACCAGAGTGACACCAGAGTGACACCTGGACACCCCAGGGAGAACAGCCAGCCCAGCACAGGCTGGGAGCAGAGCCTGGGTCCAACCCAGCTCACTGCAGAGCCGTCTCCATGCCTGCCTGGGGAAAGAAATTGTGTTTGTGCTGTAATTAATTTGCTGCAATTAGCTTGTAGTGATTACTAGAGCACACAGATTTTTGGACTTGTCTCCTGACAAAAACGCCTCTGCAGCACCCTGGATGCTGCTTGGGGGAGGGCTCCTTTGGGGAAAGAAGGCTTGGAAAAGTCAGGCTTGAACCCACATGACTGATGTGCCCTATTTCTGTAAATCATTCTCTCTGTAAAGAGGCAGTTTAGCTTCAGGAACACTAGCAGCTCGTGTTATTACCCAAAACACAATAAATGAAACCACCCCACAGCTATGAAACCCGAGGAGATGTTTACTCATCTGTGAAAAACCCATTCTCCTGCACACATGAAAGGCATCGATGCAAGAGCACAAATTAATCACACAGAGCTCCTGCAGTGCCTCTGAGTGTCCCCTCAGAGGGAAGGAGGTGATGCTGCAGTGCACCCAGGCTGTCCCTCCACAGCTCTGGAGGCTCAGGGACAGCCCGGGAGCTCAGGTAATGTCCAAGGGCTCAGGCACAGCTCAGGGGTTCAGGTACAGCCCAGGGGCTCAGGTAATGCCCAGGGGCAGCTCAGGGACAGCTCAGGGACAGCCCAGGGGCTGAGGCACTGCCCAAGGGCTCAGGGACAGCCCAGGGAGGGCTCAGGCACTGCCCAGGGCTCAGACAGAGCCCAGGGGCAGCTCAGGGACAGCCCAGGGCTGAAGGTCCTGGCCAGCAGAGCTCTGGGCACTACCCAGGGGCTTGGGCACAGCTCAGGTACAGCCCAGGGCTCAGACACAGCTCAGGGGCTCAGGCACTGCCCAGGGCTGGGGGTCGTGGCCAGCAGAGCTCTGGGCACTGCCCAGGGGCTCAGGTACAGCCCAGGGGCTCAGGTACAGCTCAGGGGCTCAGGGACAGCTCAGGTACAGCCCTGGGGCTCAGGTACAGCTCAGGTACAGCCCTGGGGCTCAGGCACAGCCCAGGGGCTCAGGCACAGCCCAGGGGCTCAGGTAGAGCTCAGGTACAGCTCAGGTACAGCCCAGGGGCTCAGGGACAGCTCAGGTACAGCCCAGGGGCTCAGGTACAGCTCAGGTACAGCCCTGGGGCTCAGGTACAGCCCTGGGGCTCAGGCACAGCCCAGGGGCTCAGGCACAGCTCAGGTACAGCCCTGGGGCTCAGGTACAGCTCAGGTACAGCCCAGGGGCTCAGGCACAGCCCAGGGGCTCAGGGACAGCCCAGGGGCTCAGGTACAGCCCAGGGGCTCAGGTACAGCTCAAGTACAGCCCAGGGCCTCAGGTACAGCCCAGGGGCTCAGGGACAGCTCAGGTACAGCCCAGGGGCTCAGGCACAGCCCAGGGCTGGGGCTCGTGGCCAGCAGAGCTCTGGGCAGCCCCAGGGTGCAGAGCACTGCAGGGCTCTCTTCCCGCTCGGCTCCTTCTCTGCTCAGGTGCCCAAAGCAGGCAGGGCAATGAGCTGCCACAGGGTGAGTGCAGGGCTAACCCCTGTCCCTGCAGGTGCACAGGGCACCAGCCTTACCTGGGAGGGCCTGGCCAGCTCAGCCTGTGCCAAGGCTCGGGTGGCACCTGCAGCTCTCCGGTGGGCACGGCAGCGTCCGGCCTCGCAGCAAAGTCAACGAAGCAAACAGCTTCTGCTGAGCCTGCAGGATTCCTACCAGCAGGAAAAAGAATTCACACTTTCTTTGCAGTGTTCTTTACTCATGGAACCCATTTGTTTCTTTAGAGACAAAGAGGGAAGGAAGGAACTCATCCATTACACAATCCCCAGGATTCACTGCTGCTGCTCTGTATGTGTTGACACAAACCATGCTGGAGAAGGTGAAGAAAGTGTGTTTATTTCTGATTGAAGACTGATTACATCACTATCATGGATAATGTAGTGGAATAATCTTATACTCTTGGGAGAAATCTAGGAATAAATATGAAAAAGTAAAATAGTTTGTTTCCACTGTCCCTGAAGATGACTGATGAGTAAGTGCTGTATTTACAGGATAGTTATCATACTCTAGACTCTGTGCTGAATAAATATTGTCTTGAAAGGGTAAAAAAATCCATCGAAATATTTTAACTCACCACAAAATAAAAAAAAAAAAAATCATCCATGTACTTGTCCAAAGCAAAGGTTAGTTACATGTTAATTATTGAATCCACATAGGATCACTGTCCAAGAAAGCTTCCTCTCCTGCTGACCTGCTCCCCTCCACAGAAGCAGCATTAGTGCTTGTCCTCTTCTCCACTGACGAGCCACTATTGGTTCTTCAGGCTGCAAGAGAGAAAAGAAGCACAGGTCACGCTCCATCCTGGTGTGTTTTATGAAAGAAAACCACCACAGCAAATTGGAAAAAGTCTCCTTTCTTTAGGTCTTAAATTTGAATTTAAGAGCCTCACAAATCCTGCCCAACTGGGCTCCTCCATGGCCCAGCACAGCTCGGCTGATGAGGAATTCCTCACTGGAATTGGCATTGGCAAGCTCAGGTTTGTGCTTTGAGCAATTAACCCAGTGTTTGGGTTTTACATTAAAATGATTAATCTGTACACCCCACACCACAACACAGAGCTGTACAGGCTGCTCTGGGGCTTTCAAATTATGATCAAAACAGAAGATATCAGAGATATCTTCATTTTCACTTACATTAAAAGGGAAGGGAGACAAGTCAGATCTATAATGAGGGGAAGTATTACATTCCCTTTCTTCACAGGCAGTGTAATTATTCAGCTGCTCCCTGGAACTGAAACTATGACAAATTAAAATGCCTATCAATTCCATCTACCTTTTGTAATTATTCATCTTCTGGAGTTGTTACTGCTCTAAAGGTTCCTTTACCATAACCCACTATACACTGCAAAAAGTGCATAGAAATGCTCCCATTTCCAAGAGTTACTGTTACTGTAGAACAAAATCATTTGGCCTGGGTGTGAAGTGCACAATACAACTCATTTACTCCAATTTCCAGAATTTTACAGGAAATCTTCTGTCAGAGAACACCTTCATCCCGAGGGAGGATGCCTCAGGTTTCTGTGGTTGAGATGACCCCAAGGTATTAGAAAGTCTCTTTTTTCTCCCAGCCCTGTGACTGAAGAAGAAGCCAAGAATTGTTGGCTCTGCTTCTCAAGGTTGTTTGTTTTTTCTTATCTATTCCATTCTTTCTCTGCCCTGCTGAGATCTGTCCAGCAGGTTGGGTTGTGGCACAGTCCCTGCCCTTGGGGTGGTGTTGGCTTTTTATACTAAAAACTATGTGTGGTTTATTTATAATAATCTTCTATACCTATCACCTCTGTTAGACAGTCTGTCTCTACTCTAAACCAATCCAAAAGTGTCACCATCCCAGCAGAAGATGGAGGAGAGCAGAAGAAGAAGAAGGAGGAGAAGAGAAGGAGAAGGAGAAGAAGGAGAAGGAGAAGGAGAAGGAGGAGAAGGAGGAGAAGGAGAAGGAGAAGGAGAAGGAGAAGGAGAAGGAGAAGGAGAAGGAGAAGGAGAAGGAGGACAGGACACGCCCAGATTCCTCCATCTTGCCTCTTGAACCCCCATTCTAAATCCCCAAAATTCCCCTTTTTCACCTTGTGATAAATTCATTATCATTCTACTCAAACCCTTGTGGCTTTTTAATACTCACCCAAAGATGGTGGTTGTAATTCATTATCATTCTACTCAAACCCTTGTGGCTTGTAAATCCTCACACAAAGTTGGTGATTGTTTCCAAGGGCTAAAATCAAAGGCACGGGTGTTTGTGACTCTGTGCCAAGGTCTCTGATCCCCCTGCCAGGGTCTCGAGTCCTCCCAAGCAATGTCCTGGGTTCTGACAAGGATGTGCAGAAGGAGCCCAACCTGCTGGCACCAGGGACAGGGCTGGAAGCATCCAGGAGAAACAGAAACAGCATTTGGCACTAAATCTGACCCAGGTGGAGCCGGGCCAGGCAGCCCCAGAGCTCCCCACGTGTTGGCTGTGCCAGACACACAGACCCTGGGACAAGCTTCAGCCACAACAGGCTGTCAGTGTTTGTTCACACCTTCTTAAATAGATGAGAGAAGTGGTGTAGATGCAACCACGGCAAAGGGTGACATTTCTCCAGGCATGATATTAACAATATTTTGATTAGCTCATGCCTGAATAGCCAAGCAGCTTATGTTGATAAATACCCTGTTCCAATGAGACATCTGTGTTCTCAGCCTGAAAATAAAAAAAAAATAAAAAGGAAAGAAAAGAGGAAAGAGCCTGCCCAGGCCTAAGCTTGCTGCCTCTGCTCCTCAGCAGGACATCAACCATCAGGGCTTCCTCAAAGTCAAGGTGAGAGTTGTGCAGGAAAGGCTGCAGAGCCACCTCCTCTACTGGACATGACCACTCTTAACCCCTCAGAATTAATTTTGACCATTGAATTGGTTTCACCCCAATGATGGCTGCAGGATTGGGTCCTCTCTCTGCAAAAATCCTGAAATTAACCAGCAAGCCTGAGTCTGAAAGGGAAACCCTTCCATGTATTAGCATCTATGAAAGTGCAAATGAGTGATTATAAAAGCCTGGAATACATTTGTGAGCTCTAGATGTGGCAGAGAGGTCTGGCTGATCGAAGAGACAAAAATGAAGGGCGAGAAGACAAAGTTGTTCTTTATGGAAGTGGGAATGGTTATCCCCACACAGTCAGACTGTTCATTAGCAGGGCTGGATCTCAGCCCTCCGTGGCCGCCAGCCCGAGCAGAGGAGCTCAGAGCTCAGCTCTCACTCTGGCACGTGTGACAGACCCACAGGTGGCCCAGGGCTGACACCCACCCCAAACCTGAGTCTGGATTTTCTGCTCTGCCAAAAGCACCTCTGCTCCCTGCACCCAGAGGTGTCGCAGACATCTTTTCATGAAAAACCCTTTCCTTAGGATTTTTCCTCCTGAGAAGCTGAGAGGCCTCAGGAACAAAATGTAAACAATGGTTATCTGCTGCTGTGGAATGCAACAGGTGGATCTGTGATTGGTCTCGTGTGGTTGTTTCTAATTAATGGCCAATCACAGCCTGGCTGGCTCAGACTCTCTGGCTGAGCCACAAACCTTTGTTATCATTCTTTGCTATTCTATTCTTAGCTAGCCTTCTGGTGAAATCCTTTCTTCTATTCTTTTAGTATAGTTTTAATGTAATATAGATCATAAAATAATAAATCAAGCCTTCTGAAACATGGAGTCAGATCCTCGTCTCTTCCCCCATCCAAGAACCCCTGTGAACACCAGCACACCCCAACACTTGCTCTGTGCCAGCACGTGCCCACAGCCAGCAGCATCACCCATGGCAGCCTGAGCTGAGCCCTGCACTCCCCACACATCCAGTGGGGCATTTAACCTTAATTTTCCAATTAAGCTCAAGTACCTGGAGAAAAAACCAGGAGCTGGCAGATAGATCTGCTTTGTGCCTGCACAGCTGGAGGGATAAGGACCAGCTCAGTATTAGCTCACTCTTCCTACATCTTTTATTCAGCACCAAAATACCAGCCAAGAAACATCCAGCTTCCTTCCTAAGCCCTATTCCCCCCTCTTTTGGTCAAACAAATGCAGTCAGAAGCACTTGGGGTAGCACCTGAAGTTCCTATGAATGGAGATGGGCTGGAGGGCAGTGCTTTATTCCTGAGGGCTTTTTCTTTGCATTTACTATTTCCAGAGTTCTCCTTTATCACTGTTTGAGCTATCCCATGAGCTCTCCCTCATCCCACTCCTCCTGTGCGTCCTCTGAGGAGGTTGAATGGTTCATTTCTCCTGGCCACACCACTCAAGGAAGAGCAGCTCAGCTGCTTGGTACAAGCCTCAAATTGTGCTGCCTATGGACCCCCAGCCCTCAAATTGTGCTGCCCATGGAGCCCCAGCCCTCAAATTGTGCTGCCTGTGGACCCCCAGCCCTCAAATTGTGCTGCCCATGGAGGCCCAGGACCCCCAGCCCTCCCCAGGGCAGTGCCAGGCTCCTGGCTAACACAGCTGCCAAGCTCCTGGTGTGTGTGTGGGTTATTTAAGGCAGCTCTAACTGGGGCTCTCAGCTCTGCAGAGCTCTCAGGAGCAGTAATAAATAACCACAGTGCAGCTCATGCCTCATAAAAGTTGTGAACTCCTGAAGCAGCTTTCCAGGAAACTCATCTGCCTGGTATTTTTTGGGTGGTGTCAGCTTCCATCCTGCAATCGCTGGTCCCTGTTTTGCCCTTTGTCCCAGAGAAAATCCCTGCATCCCTTCAGCCCAGCCCTTCACTAACTGCCCCTTCCTTCAGGTTTGTTTAGTTTTTAACTGTACGAAGTAGGACAGCTACATAAAATGTTTTGTTGCCTTGGCAACTGCAGTCCAGTGGCTTCAGCCTGAGTTAGGAGGCAGAGGACAGCCTTGACATTAAGCAGCAATAATGAGAACAGCAGAAACCAGGGGGAACACTGGCTGAGGAGTGAGCAGGGGACGATCCTCACTGTGCACACAGCACACCTGGGAGCCACAGTGCTGCCATGGGACAGCACAGCTCTGGGAACTCAGCACAGGACCAGCTCTGCATCCCCAAAGTCCCTTTCTTTGGATGGAAGAGGCAATTCCTTGGAAAAGCTAGTGGGACATAGATACAGCCCAGAATCTGTCGTTTGTGCTGCCCAGCACATTCCTTTGCTGGAGCAGAAACCCTTCTGGTGTGGGGGATTGGTGACACAGCTTCCTGCACATCTCTGTCTCCCATCCATGAGGCTGCCCTGGTTTGAGATAAACTTCTTTATCTGGAAACAGGCTGAGCCCAGGGCACACGTGTCATCTGTCACTCCAACCACAGTCAAAGCACAAATAACTTCCCAAGGTGCTCATTCACAGCACTAGAAATTAAGATTTCTTCATCTCTGCTAATTGCAGGAGACTGCACAACAGAGCAGAGGGTGTGGGGATAACCCAGAGGACCAGGCACCCTTCTGGTGTGGGGGATTGGTGACACAGCTTCCTGCACATCTCTGTCTGCCCTCCTGGCTTGAGATAAACTTCTTTATCCTTCACAGTAATACCAACAGCAACCACAGCAATAATCACACAGACTTGGAAGGATAAATGACAGCTCTGGGCCAGAGCAGCACGGCACAGATGCTGCCATTCGTGGATTCCAAGAGGAAGAGCTCTCAGCTGTTTTCCAGCAGTGGGAATTTGTTGCCCTGGGTGTGGATCCTGACCCTGCCCCAGCTGTTCCCACATGAGCTGGCTGGGCAGGGGTCCCCCAGCAGGAGATGGAGGCAGCCAAGGTCACAGATTGTTCATGGAACAGCCCAAAACCACACCTGGCTCACTCACCTGGCCCAGCCCCTGCTCCACAGCACACCTGCACTGCCAGGTGTGCTGCATCACTGCATTTGGAAGGCATTCAAATAAATAAATAAATAGAATAAAGCTAATGTGAAGAATACCAGGAACCTGAGAAGGTCTGACATCAGCTGGGGAAGGGCTGGCTTCATCCTTTGCTGGCTTAAGCAAAATGAGCCATTAGCAGTCATTGCTAGTTCTGCTCACCCTGCTCACTTTTCAGAATACCCTCAAAGCTACCTGAAGCACTTCAGGTACATCCCTTTATATTCCTCTCCTAATCTGGGCAGTTCCAAGTGATTCAGCCTGAAATGGTTCCCAAAGCTCACATATAAGTGCATTAAGAGCAATTAGTTCATTAATCTAGTCTCTGGTATCATGTTTCTCCATCACTTCATTTTAATAATTTGTAGTAATTGACAGAGCAGACTCCCCCCAGTTCTCATAGCTGGGTAATGCATAATTAGTCTAAATCACAGCAAAAAACTGTTTCACTGGGAAACACCTAATCCCCTTAGGCTCATGGTGTCTCTGCTGAGGTTCCACACATGAAAGAAGCTGCAAACTCAGTATCATTATCCACAAAGCAGTGGGACTTCAGCAAGCCCATGTGGGTTCAGCCCTGTATTGGAATAATTATCAATATAGCTGGACAGCACCTTGTCTGGCCCTTGGTGCTCAACCAAACAGTGGCAATTGTCATGTTTCACCCCACAGACACTTTGGGCT